>NC_057802.1:230914615-230935501 GCF_018294505.1 Triticum aestivum | reverse complement strand
TGCACTGTGCCTGTCAAACAAGCGCACTGCCATGTTAGCGCGGGGCCGAGCCGGGGGGAGGGCCCCCTCCCCCATCCCGGGGAGGCCGAGCCAAGAACGGGTCATATAAGGCGACGACGCGGCGTGCCGCAGCGTCGCATGCGGAGGCGAGTCCGTAACATGACTTGCCCCCATTATCTTATCTTTTTAGGGGAAAAACCAGCACCGCACCGAGGGTCATAGTTGTACTGACACATCTTCCTTGTATGGACTTTCCCCCATGATCTTATCTTTTTAGGGAAAAAACCAGCACCGCACCGAGGGGCATAGTTGTACTGACACATCTTTTTTGTTGTATTGATTGATGAACACACGTCGTTGGTAAGAAGCGGTTTTTGTCATACACTGAGGTGGATTTGCAACATAAATTGCGTCATTTTGGTATCTTTGTTAGGTGTCTGCATTGTATAATGTTCTGCGGGGTCATATGTCTACACGAGTGTGGGGATGCAAGTCCTTAACATGAATTTGTGATCAAATCCTACCACCATTTTTTTGTACTTTTCGTTATTTTTTTGAGAAATATTGTACTTAATTTTGTATAGTCTATGTAAGGTATTTCAATAGTACCTCTTTGATAATTTTTATTGTACTGTTATGAGGTATTATTTGTACTTTAGCCGTTCATTTTCTCCCTCTATATTAATTTTTTATTTTATTTAATTTTTGCTATTATTTTTAGTAACTACCTTGAGATAGTGGGCTTTGCCCTTTTTCTTTTTCTTCCACGATCGTGGGCTTTAGCCGTCGGTTTTCTCCCACTCACATTTTAACCTCCGCTCTCCCCCGTTCCGCTCCCCTCCCCTCCACAAATCGCTTCGTTTTTCATTCCCCTTCTCTCCTCTTCTCGCATAGAATCTACTTCTCCTGCTTCTCCGCGGGAGTGTCGACCGGCGGGTTGAACTCCAGGTTGGAGGTCTGTGTGCTCTGTTTTGCTCCTTTGCTCTGCCCTCGACTCCCCTTGCGTCCCCTTATGTACAGATTTTTCCTGTATTTCTAAGTTATTGCTCTCATGTTGTCTCAGGCTGGATTCGCTAGGGTTCCTTTGCTCTTGAACAAGCGGTTTGTGTGAGTGATACTGGATTGGGTGGTGGAGTTTGTGTTTGTTGGTAAGAGTTTTGCTTTGTTTGGCGTCCTTCGTTTCTGAAATAGGTAAGAACCCTAATTTTTGTTCGTGTGTCTTGCAGTTCTGGTTCGGCAGATTTTAGGTCTGTAGATCTCAATGGGTACATCATCCAGTCCAAACAAGTTGAATGCAGGTAATTCGTTGTGCTGAAACCTTTTTTTGTGATTTCTGCTGATGATGTTTTATCAGATCTGGTGCTTAATAGATTTTTAGTTGTATAGGTGTTGTTGTATGGACTTTACAAGTTGTATGGATTTTGATAGTTGTTAATTTTTGCCCTGGAATGTGTGGCATGTCTAGTTTTTTGGTTGCTGTAACGTGCCCACGGGTTGGAGTACTGATCACCATGTGTAGTTTGAACTGTTGTACTGGCATTTGAGTAGTTTGTAGCAGTTTGAGAAGAACTACTATGATGTTGAAAGAGCTAACATTTTGAAGTTTGGTGTGCGAGTGGTGGCGTGATATTGTTTTATTGGTTGCACTTGTAGTGTTGATATAGTTGAACTAATTGCTTGTTCATGTACTTTTCTTTTTTACCTTTTTACTGATTATGATGTTGTTGCAGATGTTGGAGTGCCGGTGCCTCCTGATTCTGACAAACCAGAACGCTTTCAAGATCTTGTGAATGTTATTTTTGAGATACCAAATCCTCTAGAAGAACTTGCGAGTGTTGCTGGTGTTTCCCTTATATTTGCTCTTTTTTTAACAGCCTTGCATACATAAATGTGTTTAGTTACATCAGTTG
Organism: Triticum aestivum; assembly: GCF_018294505.1. NCBI lineage: Eukaryota > Viridiplantae > Streptophyta > Magnoliopsida > Poales > Poaceae > Triticum > Triticum aestivum. The sequence goes on along the minus strand of NC_057802.1, from coordinate 230,933,591 downwards.
TTCCTTTTGTTTGTGTCTAATGCTATGCGCCTTGTTTTAATTTTATATGTGTGTGGTTATGTTATTGGTTTATGCAGTTAATGATAGCCATGCTGGTGCTGAAGACATTGCTGATGTTGTGAAAGATATTAATGATGGAATTTATTCTCTTAATTTTGGTGATGGTGATGGGAGCTTGCAGTTGTCTGTTACTCAGTCACAAAGTGTTGATGGCACTGAGCCTGTTACTCAGGATGAGGATGTTCCCATGTAGTTACAGCTCGAGGACGAAAGGAGAAAGAAGAAGTGTGATTTCTAGAGGAGAAAGGAGTTGGAACGACGTCAAAAGGCTGCTTGCGTGCAACGAAACAATGAGGATGTTGCTCAAGCTGCTAAAGGTGTAGGTGATGAAGGTGGTGACGCGGCATTTTCAACTATTGATGCTGGATCTCATGGAACTGACATGCCTGTCAAGACAAACCTGTTGTAGACTCGCTTGACGCAAGTGTTTACTCATGATGCAGTTAAGGGAAAGGAAGTTGTTTTGAAGAGGAAGATGTCAGATCCAAATCCTAATGGCATACGGAGGCGTAGCCCATGTGTGAAAGCTGGTTCCCAACCTGGTAATAGAAAAGCTGATGGAGATAGTGTTGCTGTGAAGATTGGTCCAAGAACACTTGGTGGCTCCCATGTTCGTTGGAGTCCACGAGTTTTGTCAAATAAGAAGCCTTCTTCGTCTCCTCTTCCAGAGCGCTCTTTGTTGAAGGAAAATAAGAAGCGTAAAGTTGCTCCTGCGAAGGTGAACAAAGGTGTGAATAAGCGTGCTTGTGTCGAAGCTGAAGATCCTGCATCTGAAGAAGATGATATCGAAGTTGATTCTGAAGATGAATATGCAGTGGTACGTGTTTGCAATGATTTAATTGTGTCTGTGTTGGTATGCTGTGACCAGGTGAGGGCTGGTCATTGTTTGCATCAATTTGAGGGTGCTACTGATGTTGTTTTAAGAGTTGAACTTGTGCAATCTTTTTTTCTTCTTCTTGCCTTCATATGTTTGTTTTGTTTTTTATATTCATTTAATTAAGTTGTCCCTTCTTTATTTTCATTTACAAACTGTTAGCGTTATGGGTCCGGTCAAGCTGGTGAGAGGCAATGACGGAAAAGTTGCTTTGGATGAAGGTGACCTACAGCGATTGAATATAACTGTACGAAGTTCGTTGAGAGAGATTGATGCTTGTGCTAAATTGCTTGAGAGTCGCCATGTGGCTAGGGTTCATGTAGCTAGTTTTGGTTCTATCTTCAAGTGGAAGGTGAAGTCTAACATTTTCCGCCCTCTGATGGGAGTTTTGTACCTGAAGATAGATCCTGATACGATGACTCTTGACATGGGTGAGGCTAATGAGAAGCTTCGCATCACTAGCGATGGTATACAACAACTATTTGGGTTCCCTCGTGGTGGTCGTTCTCCACCAGGGCCGTCAGAGGATGGATATGATGACGCTCTGATGAAGTTAAGATCGGAGCTTGACATTAGCAGGAATAGAGATATCAAGACAAATGATTTGAGGGATAAGCTCAAGGTGCTTGTCAAGGATCCTAGCAAAGATGACCTTGCTCTCAAAGTGTTCTTCATTATTGTGTTTATGAAAGTTGTGTTCCTGGTGCTGCCCCTCGTGTTTCCAGAGAGGCAACAATGTTTGAGGATCTCATCATTGAGGACATGGCTAATATGGATTATTGCCAGCTGATGGTTGATGAACTTAGAAGGGCTATTGTCAGGTACAAAGATGGTGTTACCCTTGGGAAGGCAATCACAGGCTGTGCTATAGGGCCTGTACTAATGTACCTTGACTGCCTTATCCGTGGCAAGATTCCGGAGGTTGACATGCGAGTCCCCCGCATATGTTTCATGGATCAGGACAAGCTTTCTGATCTGGCTGATGCAGATTTGATAAGAAAAGGTAACGCAGATCCAAAGACTTGGGTGTTTGGGAAGCTTCCGGTGAGTTTTATTTCTCTCGTGTCTTGCGGACCTTTTTTTAGGTATAGCTATTTTTGCTGGAGTGAACATGTGTACTGTAGAGTTACCTATTTAGATTTTGTCATTTCTTAAGCTTTGTGAGGTTTAGGTATGATTTTTAGCACTGTTGTGTCATGTGTGGTTGAAGTGAATCTCTTGTTCAACTGACCTGTTTGTAAATACTAACAAATTGGAACTAATAGTGAACGATCATTAGTACCATGGATTTAAATCTTTTATATAATGTTTATATATCCCTATGTGTTGCATTGATTAATTAACTCTTTTCCCCCTTGTTCGTAGTGGAAAACTCAAGAGGAAGTTGTCTTTTTCTGAGTGTATAAACGGCCAGTCCTGGAGATGCCGTCTCAGGTTCCCAAGATTTCATCTCTGCACGATGAGTTGAGAGATGGCCATGGTGTTGAGGGTGCTAGTTATGTTCCCCTGGCCCTAGTAAGGCCAGTACTTCACAGAGGCAGGGTTTTGGTATTGATGTAGCTATTTCTGCGTTGGAGCGCGCTGAGCATATTTTTAGTAATGTGTGTTCTGAGCTGGAAAAGTTCTCAACTACAGTTGAGCGTCTGAGTTGTATCAATGGTATCCTCCCTGACGGTCATCAATTTAATGCTGATGAAGCAGCAGACTATATTGCGATGTAGAGAGTTTTAATTAGTGATATGCATGATGGTGCTGCTCAACTAATTCAGAGCTCGGTTCGTCTGTTGAACAACATGAAGCCTTTCAAAACTATGCAAGACTCTCGCTGCAAGCCATATGAAGAAAGTGTGAATGTTGTTATCAGGCAGGTTGACCGGGATGAGGCTGCTGCCACTGACAGCAGGGCTGGTGATGGTACTGAGGCTAATGTTTCTGACCACCAAACGAATGATGTTGGCTTGGAGTCCCCTGTTGTTGATGTGAGTTAGTCCTTGATGTTTGCATTTTACTATGTTGTTCTGCTGTCAGTATTGTAGTTGAACTTTCTCATGTTCATCTATTTATTAATTTTTCTTTCATGCAGGACACCAGTCATGATGTTGAGGCTCCTGTTGACTGTGGAGTTAATGGTCCATCTACTGATAAGAGCAAGGTTATTTTTATTTTTTATTGTGTGTATATATATTCTTGAATTTTCATGCGCACCACTGTGCCTTACATGTTCATTTTTTCTATCCCACACCGTTAAGAGCTTGTAGGTGATACCTACCTTTTGTTAGTGTAGTTTAATTCCTTGTGTGTATTGTGGCTAATAATAACATTGTTTTTTGCTTCATTACTATGAATCATGGTCCTGTTGTTGGCGATGAGCCTTGTTCGACCATCGGTGATGTTCCTTTGAATGTTAGTAGCAGCAAGATCGGTGATGTTGTTGTGGATGCTGCTAAGGTTTGTTTTTCTGTGCTTGCATTAATTTTATATGCAGTTTTCGCTGTTGTTTCTTTGTAGCTGTAAATTTTAGCATGTGCACCTCTTGCTAGCTTTTTTGATTGTTAGTTTTGCTCATATTATTCACTTTCTAAATTATTATTATTTTAGATGACTGATGTTGAGCGCGAGGCTGCCGTTAGTATTGGAGGTGAAGCTTGTGGTGTTCCATTGAGCAGTGGGCGCGATGTTGGTAGCAAAGTTGCTAATGAGGATGTCGGTGCTGCCAGCATACTTGATGCCAAATCGTCTGGTGTTGGTATTGCTGAGAACGAAAATCTTTCTGATTGTGAAGATTTGCCGCCGGAAAATTTCCCGCCTGGAGGGCTTGATTACGGTGATGCATTGCAAGACGCCGACGTGTCTAGCATGGAGGAGGTGCCATCTGAGGATGATGATTTACTTCTGTCGATTTCTTCTGGCCCCTTGACGTAGGAGGCGCTCCTGTCGTCCCAGGATTTTCTTTCTTCAGACCCTGAAAGCGCAGCTATATTGCTGTCCTCACAAGATCTTCCGTCGTCAAACCCTAAAACTGCAGGCATATTGCTATCATCACAGGAACTCCCATCGTCAAACGCTGAAAGTGCAGGTAAGGACATGTAAATGAGGCATACTTCTCATTTATGGCATTTTGGACACGTTCACTTGTAGTGCTTGAACTTATTATTTTTTATTATTTTCTGCATGCAGAAGGTGCTAATGTTGCTAAGGTTGATTCATTTTTCTTCGCTGTTATGAGTTTGCCCACGATTCGTGGGAAAGGGTTAGTTTGGGATTTTGCCCGTATCATTTTCGTCTCTTTTTCTTTCTCTCATATGACTATTGTTGTCATTGCAGTAATTTTAATTCATGTCATCTTTTGTGTTTTCCTAGTGAAAAGCCGATGTTTTAAAATTGCGAATGCGATGCGAGTGTTGGTTCGTTTGCTAAAGCGTTTGTCCCCACTGGCATGCTCAACTTAGACAGTGCTGACGTTGTTTTATATTCTCTACGTCAGAAGTACCGAGACACTGACAAGTTGATACTTCCCAGATGGGTGACGGTCAGTATTTTGCTTTCTACATAGGATGATAAGTTATTTTTGCAATTTTCTAACTGTTGTTGTTCTTTTTGTACAATAGACCAAGATCCGTGATGGAAATATTGATGCCAATGTGCTAGAGTGGTTCACGAGATCAGGGCCTGATGTTTTTGACCAAGTAGGTGAACTTGAACTTATTGTACTCATGAACTAGAACTGCCATGTTTTCTTGCAAGTTTGGGAGGTGCGAATGAACTTGAGTAGCCTGCTTCCCCCATGTACTTATGAATGATGTGTGCTTCGTTTTTGAAGCTGCACTTATTGTCGCAAGGAAATTGAACTGTTATGTTTGTTGCAAGTTTGCACGGTGGATATAAACTTGAGTAGCATTTATTTTTTGTAGTGAGCGGCTTAATTAGAACTTATGATTATCTGATTTGTTTGCACTTCTGAATTTCAATTTCGCTCTTTTATTTATTGTTTTGGAGGCTGAATTTTTTGTTTCATTATGATTTGTTAAATTCATTTTTCCTCTGGGATTTTTTGTCAACTTCTTTTCCCTACTTTTGATCCGCCGTCATTTGTGGCTGCCATGAAGCCTACTGAAGATTCTGGGCATTGGTGCTTCATTGTTCTGAATTTGAGGTTCCATCATTTCGAGTGTCTTGATTCACTCCGCGATGAAACCTGGACTGATGCAGTTAGATTCTTAAGGACTATGACTGATAATATAAAGAAGCTTTGGAGGGAGTCCAGCGTAGACAGGGCCAAACCGTTCTCGCCGGCGAATATTGATGGTTTCTCTTGCGAGTTTGTGCTTGTGCCACAGTAGCAAAACACGTGTGTATCTGTTTTTAATGATTTTTATTACTTGTTTTTGTTGCTGGAATGCGTGGTTTTCCAATTTTTGGTTGTATTCCTGTATTTTGAATTTGTGATGTACCCTTTTGTTTTTTCTTTTGTTAACCGGCATGATTGTGGCTTCTTTATGCTACAAAACTGCAAGACCTATCATTGCCGGGAGGATGGTGTGATTGAAATGTTGGATTACAGCCACAAAGACATTCTTCACATTAGAAAGACTTTGATGTATACCTGCACGACTAGCGATGTGTTTGATGTTGACTTCCGAGGTTTGTTTGGCATCGAACCCTGAACCTATGCATGGCCTTTTGTAATTTTTTCCAGCTTGTACTTCTTTACTAGTACTTTCATGAATTCTGTAGGATCTTTGGCAGCCAATTCTCGAAGGTCAAGCGTGTAGCTATTGATTTGAGCCAGGGGCATTCTCCCGAAAAGACAAGATCTGGTGTTATGAAAGGGCGGTTGGGAGCTCTGAAAGGTTCTATGGCTGCTTGTGCAGAGAGCCCCTCAACACCCAAGAATCCCATTGTGCAATTGATAGACAGTGATGATGATGCATTTTACAAGATCGCTGGCATGGGAAGAGTCACCAGGAGCTCTGCTGCCAAGGGTGTATCTCCCCTTGCTGGAATAGTGGGCCTAGAGCTGGTGTTGCTAGGAAGGATCCTGCTTGGAAGTCTAGCAATGTTACAAGCACAAAGCGTGCACCTAGAGCTCCTATAAAGTTTTACTCCCCTGTGCAGCAGCTTCACCCTCATAAATTCCTTCACCTGGACAAGGGTCGCAAGTTGTATAATCTGTTGCTTAGTGATGAAGGACGTGAAAAGTATGCCGAGTGAGTATCTCAAATTATGTTTCCTCTTCTTTTCTTCTGTTGTTTCTAACTACTAGATAAATATGACCTGAACTGCTCTTTTTTATACAACTTGAACTGCCATGGAATGCCTTATCTTGCTGCCCCTGCTTTTTGTTCTTGTGTGTGCTGGAGGACTGCATTCTCAATGATACCTCAGCCCGATGATAATGTAACTACCTTCACTGGGAAACGCATCTGGGAAGTTTTTGCGCCTGGACAAATGATGGAGGGTGATTTAATGGACTTCCTCATTGATGATTGGAAGCGAGATCCCGAGAGAAATGCTGATTTCGCATCTGGAAAAAGGATCTTGCTGAGTCCATATTTCATCACGGTAATGAATCAGATTGTTTGTTTCTGTGAAACAAGACTGCCTATTGTTTTATGAGTTTTAAAAATACTTTGCTTGTTGATCCTTTTCCCCTGTCTACTTCTGTTTGGCTTTTTGCAGGTTGTGCTTGACTGTATATTTTACGGTGATGAAGATAAAGAGTTTAATGTGGAGAGTGCAGCGAGAGATTTCAAGAGCTATGTTAGAGATGGGGAAGACTTGCTCAGTGCCAACCTCGTGAGATCTACTAGCTGATTTTTGGTTTTATTTGTTTGCTGTGATGCTGGTTTTTATTTTGAATATTTAATATCTCTTTTTGGTCATTTGTTTTTGGATCATGATGCCTCTATTCAAACCTATGGTTTTATCAAAGGATTTGAAAGTGAACCACTTTTCCTTATATGCCATGAATCGGTACCGAAGTACCGTTGACATCCTTGACCCTTTACCTTATGGGAAGAACCATCGTCCTTCAAAGAACACCTATCACAAAGACTGCGAGAAGATTGTGAGTGACATTTATTATCTGTACTGGATTAATTTTTCCGCCTATTTGTTTCTACTTTTATGAGACCTGAAAATGTGTGGTTTCTTTTCTTTTTTTACAGATCTCTAGATTGGTCCAAGTAATGAAGGTTGAGTATGGTGATGCTCAGTATAATGCGTGCAAGCAGCCCAAATGGGAGGTTTTTGCAAAGAAACCAAGATTTGTCAAGGTTCCACTTCAAGGGTCGAATGAATGTGGCCATTATACTCTGAAGTATGCGGGAATCTATGATGGTGAAAATATCATTGAGAACATTAGAAATAATGACGTGGGTTCTAGAATTCCCACTTATAAACTCCCGAAAGATATCATGCATCTGTCGGAAAGATATCCTAAGGCTACTAGAATTCCCACTTATAAACTCCCGAAACTTTCTGGTTATGCAATCTGGTGTAGGGGATACAGGGGACACAAATATATATCACCCAAACTAACAATCCCTAGATCCAGCTGTATCCATCCGTCAACACATAACCAGGAAACCTTCGGAAATCGTTTACCTCAACCTTCGAAAAACATCCGTTATACAAGTTATGGCAATACTCCCGAACTCCCGCCCCAGTACTGGGTGGCGTCGAGGAGATCTCACCAACAACTGCATAAAAGAGATTTCGATGTCGGCGAAACTCAGGTATTCCAGAACTGCAACGATAAAATTGTGACGACAACACCTCGGAGCTCAACTCCCCGGGACACTGCCACAACCCCTAAATGACAGGAGGCACCAAGAACAATGTTCTCGTCACAAATCGATCGGAACGATTCCAAGATACCCGCGTGATCCAAAAAAATTTTTTTTTGTGAAATTTGAGGAGAGAGTAGTCAAAACTTCTACGTCAGGAGACCTCACCAGAGCGACGAAGGGACTGAGGAGTAAAAGAATCCTACTCTCCGATATATATAATCCTAAGACTCAAAACTTTTTTATTCTAGACTCAACAACGTCAGCGATTCGATCAAGCAGGGGGCTCCTAAGTCGGGGATGGCTCTGATTACCAACTTGTAACGCCCACGATGCGGCTATATCTCCCACGTGTCGAGGCACGACTTAGAGGCATAACCGCATAGTGGTTTTGTCGCAAGAAGGGTCATCTTCACACAATCCCATGTAATGAACAAGAATGGGATAAAGAGTTGGCTTACAATCGCCACTTCACACAATACATAAATATCATTCATACATCATCCAAAATACAATCATATAGACCGAGTACGGTCAAAATCCAGATGAAAATAAGACAACCCCAAATGCTAGATCCCCGATCGTCCCAACTGGGCTCCACTACTGATCATCAGGAAAAGACACATAGTAACGACCACGTTCCTCGTCGAACTCCCACTTGAGATCGACGCCATCATCTGCACTGGCTTCGTCGACACCTGCAACTGGTTTTGGAAGTATCTGTGAGTCACGGGGACTCAGCAATCTCACACCCGCGAGATCAAGACTATTTAAGCTTGTAGAACAAGGAGGTGAAAAGAGGTGGAGCTGCAGCGGCAAAAGCATGTATGGTGGCTAACTTGCGCAAATGAGAGCGAGAAGAGAAGCAACGGAACGGACGTCATCTAGCAATGATCAAGAAGTGATCCTGAACACCTACTTACGTCATGCATAACACAGACCGTGTTCACTTCCCGGACTCCGCCGAGAAGAGACCATCATGGCTACACACGCGATTGACGTATTTTAATTGGGTCAAGTGACAAGTTATCTACAACCGGACATTAACAAATTCCCATCTGCCTCATAACCGCGGGCACGGCTTTCGAAAGATAATACCCTGCAGGGGTGTCCCAACTTAGCCCATCATAAGCTCTCACGGTCAACGAAGGATAAACCTTCTCCCGGAAAGACCCGATCAGTCTCGGAATCCCGGTTTACAAGACATCTCGACAATGGTAAAACAAGACCAGCAAAGCCTCCCGAATGTGCCGACAAATCCCGATAGGAGCTGCACATATCTCGTTCTCAGGGCACACCGGATTGTCCAAGCTTCCGATAGGCCAGACCAGAGTTGCCCCTGGTGGCCACCGGCGTCTGACAGTTTGGACCAATACTCAGAGGAGCACTGGCCCGGGGGTTTAAAATAAAGATGACCCTCGGGCTCTAGAAAACCCGGGGGAAAAAGGTATAGGTCGCAAATGGTAAAACCAAGGTCTGGCCTTGCTGGAGGAGTTTTATTCAAGGCGAACTATCAAGGGGGTCCCATAAATCACCCGACCGTGTAAGGAACGCAAACTCAAGGAACATAATCCCGGTATAACAGTAACTAGGGCGGCAAGAGTGGAACAAAACACCAGGCATAAGGCCGAGCCTTCCACCCTTTACCAAAATATATAGATGCATTAATTAAATAAGAGATATAGTGATATCCCAACATATCCATGTTCCGACATGGAACAAACTTCAACTTCACCTGCAACTAGCAACGCTATAAGAGGGGCTGAGCAAAAGCGGTAACATAGCCAAACAACGGTTTGCTAGGAAAAGATGGTTAGGGGCTGACATGGCTGAAATAGGAGACATGATATAGCAAGTGATAGGTAGCGAGCATGGCAATAGAGCGAACAACTAGCATAGCAAAGATAGAAGTGATTTCGAGGGGTGGTCATCTTGCCTGCAAGATTCTCAGAGTTGTCGAAAGCTTGATCCTCGTAAGCGTACTCGACAGGTTCCTCGTTCACGAACTCGTCTCCCGGCTCTACCCTAGACAAGAACACAAACAAACGGAACCACAATCAACAACGAGAAATGCGCAAGCAACATGATGCAAAACATGTATGATATGCAAGACATGATATGCGATGCATATGCGTGCTCCGGAAGGAAAATGATGAACATGGCAGTAACTTGGCAAACCAAGCATGCCACTGGAAAGATGAGATGATTTCGGTCGAAATCGATATAAAGATCACCGGAATCGGATGCACGGTTTGCAAATGGCAAGCAAAACAAGAATGACACTAATCTGCGATAAACAGTAAAATAGCACTTAAAATACAACAAGTAACAATGCTACAGCACCCCAACATAGCAACAAAGCACATGACAGTAATCTACAGGAGATTCTTGACAAAAGATGAACACTGAGCTACGGCTAGTTCACAACATAACAAATTCAAACAAGCATGGCAAAAGTGCAAAAGATTACAGGTTCACAGACTTGGTGAAAAACTGGACATGGCAGAAATCAGCATCAGGTAGCAATGTTTGGAGCACGAAATCAATATGCTACAGGAACTTAACATAGCAAAACAAGCCATGGTAGTGTTCTACTAAATGCACATGACAAAAGTCCCTTACTTACCATAAGCCAAAAAGGAACAGAAGATATGATGGCAAGCATGTAAACATAGCAAGTTTCGTTATCAGGTTTCAGACTTAGCAGAAAACAGAGCATGGCAGAAATATTAATATGTAGGCCTCTTTGTGAGCTTGAAGCACTCACTACGTAGCAATGCATGACAAACCAAGCATACCTACAGCAAGATGGCATGTTTATGAAGCTATCCATGGCAAAAACAATTACATAGCATGTATGGATCAACTACAATAAGCTTGGCAAAAATGCATGTCATGTTAAGAATCTACCAGAAATATTTTATAGCAAAAGTAGAGCAAGATTGAGTCATGGTATGTTACTCTAAAATTGCAAACAATTACAGGAATGGATCAACTACAACTATAGATCCAAAACATCCTTACTGAACATCTCCATAATATGCATGGATCTCTCTGTAGCATCAAGTTTACATGGCAACAAAATTACAGCAGACAAAGACTTAGAGAAATCACCAAGTCCCCGAAATCAGAAATATTACGGGGCCTACTTTGCATGCTTGTGCTATTCACCACAGAGATCACAAAAATACATGGACTACACCACTGGAAAGATGGCATGGCATACTTCAAAACACATGTAGAGCTCATGCTCAAAAGATGCACAGAATAAATGATACAAAAATGACAAATCTCCAAGTTCTGATAAGAACCAGAGATTAACAGCAACTAGCCCTCGTCTGAGATTTCGTTTTTCGGGATGCCCACTCATTTATAGGTAGAGGGAGCTAGGAGGCTCCAAATGAGGTGCGGTTTTCGCCCACACGATCGTGATCGAACGACCTATAGCATGGAAGAGAGTTTGGTGGGCTTTGGGCTGGTTTTGGAGGGGTTTTTTGCTGGACACTCAAATGGACATTGCGGAGGCCCGGTTAACCGTTGGAGTACCAAACGACCTCCGAATGGAACGAAACTTGACCGGTAGTCTCCGGGTGGTATAACAAGACCACTTGAAAAGCCGCGGTCCATTCCGAGAAAGTTTGACACACGCACACGAAAGAAAACAAGAGGGGTGCACCGGAGGAGATAGGAGCGCCGGATTGGAAAACGGACAACGGGGAAAATGCTCGGATGCATGAGACGAACACGTATGCGAATGCAATGCACATGATGACATGATATGAAAATGCATGACATGACAAAATACAAAACGAAAGACAAAAACCCGACAACGGAGGGAATAACATATCACCTAGCTGAAAATGGCAAGAGTCGGAGTTACAAATAATGCAAGATACATGCGGGGTGTTACAACACTCCACCACTACGAGAGGATCTCGTCCCGAGATCTAGGACTGAAAGAACTCTGGATATTCGGAACGGAGATGGTCCTCACGTTCCCAGGTGGCTTCCCGGTCGGAATGGTGCGACCACTTCACTTTGAGGAATTTGATTGACTTGTTGCGAGTCTTGCGCTCAGTTTCTTCAAGAATAGCAACGGGGTGCTCATGATAAGACAAATCTTCTTGAAGGTCAATCTCTTCGAAGTTGATAGTGCTCTCAGGCGTCTTGAAGCACTTGCGGAGCTGTGACACGTGGAACACATCGTGCACGTTCGCGAAGTTGGAAGGAAGCTCAAGTTGATAGGCGAGGTCGCCTCTTTTGCCAATGATCTTGAAAGGACCCACGTATCTAGGGGCAAGCTTCCCTTTGATACCGAGGTGATGAGTGCCTTTCATTGGAGAGACGCGGAGGTAGACATGGTCTCCGATCTCGAAAGCCAAATCACGATGCTTACTATCATAGTAACTCTTCTGGCGCGATTGCGCGGCTTTGAGATTATCACGGATGACTTTACACATTTCTTCAGCTTCAGTGATTAAGTCATTGCCAAGAAGTTGGCGTTCACCAGTCTCTGACCAATTGAGAGGAGTACGACACTTTCTGCCATAGAGAATCTCGAATGGGGCCTTGCCCGAACTCGCTTGGAAGCTGTTGTTGTAGGAGAATTCAGCATATGGAAGACAATCTTCCCATTTCATGCCAAAGGAAATGACACAAGCCCTGAGCATATCTTCAAGAATTTGATTGACTCGCTCGACTTGGCCACTAGTTTGAGGGTGGAAAGCTGTGCTGAAGCGAATATTAGTACCCATGGCCTTCTGGATGGAGTCCCAGAACATAGAGGTGAAGATGCTTCCACGATCTGAAGAAATCAATTGTGGAATGCCGTGCAAAGAGACAATTCTGGAGGTGTAGAGCTCTGCCAGCTGAGCTGCTGTGATGGATTCTTTGATAGGAAGGAAATGAGCCACTTTAGAGAGCTTGTCGATGACAACAAAGATAGCGTCATTTCCGCGCTTGGACTTTGGAAATCCAGTCACGAAGTCCATTTCAATATGATCAAACTTCCATTCTGGGATAGCAAGAGGTTGGAGGAGACCAGCTGGTCGTTGGTGTTCTGCTTTCACCCTTCTGCAGACATCACATTCATTCACGAATTGAGCAATCTCTCGCTTCATTCGAGTCCACCAATACGACTGCTTGAGGTCATGATACATCTTCGTACTTCCAGGATGAATGGAAAGGAGAGAATTGTGCGCCTCGTTCATTATGACTTTCCTTAGATCACCTTTCGGAACCACAATCCGGTCCTCGAAGAACAAAGTATCTCTGTCATCAATGCGATAGCACTTGTATTTGGAAAGACCCTTGTCGATACCACGTTTCACCTTCTTCACCATGGCATCAAGGAGTTGTGCCTCACGAATTTGATCTTCCAAAGTAGGAGATACTATGAGGTTGGCAAGAACGCCTTGAGGAAGAACTTGGAGATTCAGCTTGCGGAAAGCTTCACAAAGATCCGGCTGGAAAGGCTTGAGAATTAGGCTGTTGCAATAAGCCTTCCTGCTTAAAGCATCTGCAATGACATTTGCTTTGCCTGGAGTATATTCAATACTCGGATTGTACTCTTGAATCATTTCGACCCATCGAGTCTGCCTGAGGTGTAGGTTGGGCTGAGTGAAGATATACTTGAGACTCTTGTGATCAGTGAAAATGTCCACTTGTCTTCCCAACAAGAGATGTCTCCACGTAACCAAAGCATGGACAACTGCTGCCAACTCAAGATCGTGAGTGGGGTAGTTCTTCTCGTTGGGCTTCAACTGCCGAGAGGTATAAGCCACAACTTTCTTCTCTTGCATTAACACAGCACCGAGACCTTGGAGAGAAGCATCACAGAAAACTTCATACGGCTTGGATTCATCAGGAGGAGTCAAGACAGGAGCTGTGACTAGTTTCTGTTTGAGAGTGTTGAAAGCAACGTCACACTTAGGAGACCAGACATACTTCACATGCTTCTGTAGGAGGTTGGAAAGAGGCTTTGCAATTTTGGAGAAATTCTCAACGAATCTTCGGCAATAGCTTGCAAGACCCAGAAAACTGCGGAGCTGCTTGACATTTTTAGGAGGTTCCCAATCCAGAACTGCGGACACCTTCTCGGGGTTAACAGCGATGCCTTTTGTAGAGATGATGTGACCAAGGAAAAGAAATTCATCGAGCCAGAACTCACATTTGGAGAACTTCACATAGAATTGATACTCTCTGAGCTTGTTGAGCACCAATCGCAAATGTTTGGCATGATCTTGCTTATTCTTGGAGAAGACCAAGATATCATCGAGATACACCAGAACGAATTCATTGGTATAGGGGTTGAAGATGAAATTCATCATCCGAGAGAACACCGGAGGAGCATTGACAAGGCCGAAAGACAGGACAGTATATTCATAAGAACCAAAGCTCGTTCTAAATGCTGTCTTGGGAATATCTTCTTCACGAATGCGAATCTGATGATAACCCATACGAAGGTCAAGCTTCGAGAATACTTTAGCACCTTTGAGTTGCTCAAATAGCTCATTGATGTTGGGAAGTGGGTACTTGTTCTTGATTGTCTTCTTGTTCAATGGACGGTAGTCGACACAAAGTCGGTCCGTGCCATCCTTCTTCTTGACAAAAAGAACACCACAACCCCATGGAGAAGAACTCGGTCTGATCAAACCCAGACGTTCTTGTTCATCGAGCTGCTTCTTCAATTCCTTCAGCTCGTTTGGTCCAAGCTTGTATGGACGCTTGCAAACGGGTACAGTACCAGGCTCTAGTTCGATAACAAACTCAACTGGCCGGTGCGGAGGCATACCCGGAAGCTCTTCTGGAAAGACATCTTGATACTCGCAAACGACTGGAATTTGAGAGATGGCATCCAATTCGCCCTTCTCATTGAGAGAGAAAAACCGAATGGTTTCATTACGAGCAGCAAAAACAATCACATCCTCAGACGAGTGTGTCAATTGAATTTCTCTGGCAGCACAATCAAGTTGAGCCTTGTGCTTAGAAAGCCAGTCCATCCCGAGAATAAGGTCAATATCCGAATCACCAAGAACAATTGGAGAAGACTGAAACGCATAATCGCCCATCTTGATGGTAACATTCGGAACCATGGAACTTGCATTCATGCATTTTCCTGGAGAGACAACTGCTAACGGCCTAGGCAATCCTTGTAAATGCAATTCATGCTTGGATGCAAAAGGTCTTGATATGAAAGAAAGAGATGCACCAGTATCAAAAAGAACTTTTGCAGGAATATCATTAACAGGAAGATTACCCATTATCACATCAGTAGATTCCTCCGCTTGAGCTGCATTCATCATGTTCACCTTTGCAAACTTTGGATTATGCTTGACCACTGCATTGCTGGAAGATCTGACAGGAGGAGGAGGAGGAAGACGCCTCTGGTTGAAGCACTTGTTAGCATAGTGACCTTTCTGCTGACATTTGTTGCAAGTCACCTCTGAGAGTGGACGGTGATAAGGAGCATTGGACTTTGGAGCTTGATTCTCAGACTTGTTCTGATAGCCAGAGTTGGAAGAGTTTGAAGAACCATGGCCACCTTTGTTCTTCTGCTGGTAAGGCTGACGAAACGGAGGAGGAGGAGGCAACCAGAACTTCTGTTGCTTAGCTGTCACAAGTGAGGAAGAAGAAGACTGAACTGCGTCTCTGACTCTCTTCTTAGAAGCCTCACACTTGAGCTGAGCATCCTCTTGCTTCAGTGCCATATTGTAGAATTGATCAAACTGAGTGGGCTCAACAAGAACGAGAGCTAACTGCAAATCCTCTTTAAGGCCACCTCTGAAGTGATAGATCATGCTCTTCTCATCAGGAACGTCTTGTTTAGCGAAGCGAGCAAGTTTCTGAAACTGAATGTTGTATTGATACACAGACATGTTTCCTTGCTTGAGATTGCGGAACTCCTCACGCTTGCTCTCAACAACACTTTGTGGAATGTGGTGCGCTTTGAAGTCCCGACAGAAGTCAGTCCAAGTAATCACACGACCTCCTCTGGAATCTTTGTATTGCTGAAACCAATCAGCAGCTTGGTCCTTGAGCTGGAAAGAAGCGAACTTGACAAAGTCCTCAGGCCTGACATTGCTACATTCAAAATGCTTGTTGATGTCCACGAGCCAATCATCGGCATCCGTGGCCTCGGCACAGTAGCTGAAAGACTTAGGCTGATTTGCGAGAAACTGGTTGAGAGTGGCAAAGTGAAACTGATTGTTGCCTTGACCTTGGTTGCCTTGATTTCCTTGCCCTTGAGTACGTTCTTGCAAGAGTTGCAGAATCATCTGAGCGTTGGCGTTGGTGGCTGCCATGATTGATTGCCATGCCTCCGGAGGTGGAGGTGGTGGCGGAGGGTTCGCTTGACTCCCTTCATTGCGATCCGGATTCTGACGCGTTGGCGGAGCCATCCTGAAGAGGGTGACATCCGTTAGCATCTTGATAGACAAAAGATAAGTAGAATCAACGGACAGAAATTGCAACCTATAGTCTTCACAATAAACATTCGATCGAAGATGAACGAATGAATTCCGTAGTAAAACATCACACTTCCATAAGTTGAGAAGCCACTTGAAAAAGATATGGAATGAACATATGAATTCGAAGCAACTCGAATACCACAATACAAAGTAAAGCAAAGTATTGGCTTGCAGAATAAGCCGGAACAAACATATGATAGAAATTTCGTCCGAAGTTTTCGTGGTGGGGCCCACACGGGCTCAATCGTACAGCACCATCATGTACAAGGCTGTGCACATGACATACGAAGCGTCCCCGAGTCGGCAAAGCCATGGACTCTTTAAGACACAACGAGACCACTGTAAAATCAACCGTATACAGGCGGACCACTAGACGTCGAACCCCAATCTCATATCATGCATCTGTCGGAAAGATATCCTAAGGCTACTAGAATTCCCACTTATAAACTCCCGAAACTTTCTGGTTATGCAATCTGGTGTAGGGGATACAGGGGACACAAATATATATCACCCAAACTAACAATCCCTAGATCCAGCTGTATCCATCCGTCAACACATAACCAGGAAACCTTCGGAAATCGTTTACCTCAACCTTCGAAAAACATCCGTTATACAAGTTATGGCAATACTCCCGAACTCCCGCCCCAGTACTGGGTGGCGTCGAGGAGATCTCACCAACAACTGCATAAAAGAGATTTCGATGTCGGCGAAACTCAGGTATTCCAGAACTGCAACGATAAAATTGTGACGACAACACCTCGGAGCTCAACTCCCCGGGACATTGCCACAACCCCTAAATGAC
Source organism: Triticum aestivum (assembly GCF_018294505.1). NCBI lineage: Eukaryota > Viridiplantae > Streptophyta > Magnoliopsida > Poales > Poaceae > Triticum > Triticum aestivum. The sequence continues at coordinate 230,916,599 of NC_057802.1, read as the reverse complement.
AGGAGGCACCAAGAACAATGTTCTCGTCACAAATCGATCGGAACGATTCCAAGATACCCGCGTGATCCAAAAATTTTTTTTTTAGTGAAATTTGAGGAGAGAGTAGTCAAAACTTCTACGTCAGGAGACCTCACCAGAGCGACGAAGGGACTGAGGAGTAAAAGAATCCTACTCTCCGATATATATAATCCTAAGACTCAAAACTTTTTTATTCTAGACTCAACAACGTCAGCGATTCGATCAAGCAGGGGGCTCCTAAGTCGGGGATGGCTCTGATTACCAACTTGTAACGCCCACGATGCGGCTATATCTCCCACGTGTCGAGGCACGACTTAGAGGCATAACCGCATAGTGGTTTTGTCGCAAAAAGGGTCATCTTCACACAATCCCATGTAATGAACAAGAATGGGATAAAGAGTTGGCTTACAATCGCCACTTCACACAATACATAAATATCATTCATACATCATCCAAAATACAATCATATAGACCGAGTACGGTCAAAATCCAGATAAAAATAAGACAACCCCAAATGCTAGATCCCCGATCGTCCCAACTGGGCTCCACTACTGATCATCAGGAAAAGACACATAGTAACGACCACGTTCCTCGTCGAACTCCCACTTGAGATCGACGCCATCATCTGCACTGGCTTCGTCGACACCTGCAACTGGTTTTGGAAGTATCTGTGAGTCACGGGGACTCAGCAATCTCACACCCGCGAGATCAAGACTATTTAAGCTTGTAGAACAAGGAGGTGCAAAGAGGTGGCAACAAGTAACAATGCTACAACACCCCAACATAGCAACAAAGCACATGGCAGTAATCTACAGGAGATGCTTGACAAAAGATGAACACTGAGCTACGGCTAGTTCACAACATAACAAGCTCAAACAAGCATGGCAAAAGTGCAAAAGATTACAGGTTCACAGACTTAGTGAAAAACTGGACATGGCAGAAATCAGCATCAGGTAGCATGCCAGAAATATTAATATGTAGGCCTCTTTGTGAGCTTGATGCACTCACTACAGAGCAATGCATGACAAACCAAGCATACCTACAGCAAGATGGCATGTGTATGAAGCTATCCATGGCAAAAACAATTACATAGCATGTATGAATCAACTACAATAAGCTTGGCAAAAATGCATGTCATGTTAAGAATCTGCAAGAAATATTTTATAGCAAAAGTAGAGTAAGATTGAGTCATGCTATGTTTCTCTAAAATTGCAAACAATTACAGGAATGGATCCATTACAACTATAGCTACAAAACATCCTTAGTGAACATCTCCAAAATATGCATGGATCTCTCTGTAGCATCAAGTTTACATGGCAACAAAATTGCAGCAGACAAAGACTTAGAGAAATCACTAAGTCCCTGAAATCAGAAATATTACGGGGCCTACTTTGCATGCTTGTGCTATTCACCACAGAGATCACAAAAATACATGGACTACACAACTGGAAAGATGGCATGGCATACTTCAAAACACATGTAGAGCTCATGCTCAAAAGATGCACAGAATAAATGATACAAAAATGACAAATCTCCAAGTTCTGATAAGAACCAGAGATTAACAGCAACTAGCCCTCTTCCAACGGAGATTTGGGCATCAAGATGACCTCTAATGAACATGGTGCAATTGAACAAAATGAAGAGCATCACGAGGCGAACAATTTGACATATTATACGCGCGAATCGGAGCTACATGCATGAAGTTATCGCATCTCGAACATAGGCACTTGCTGAGAAAATTTAGGGACTTGGAAGATATTTTGAGGCGAGAAAAAGTCAACGGGTACCGATGGATCTGGATCGAGACCTGCCACAGGAGCTCGCCGGCTCGGTGGAGCAGCTCGCCGGCGGGGCCGGGGGAAGGAGGAAGGAGGAGGCGAGGGGGGGCCGCGGCGACCGGAGGAGGGGCCCGGCGGCGGAGCTCCTCGCCGGCGGTGGTGGCGGGCGGCGGCCGGAGGAGATGGCG
>NC_057802.1:229292269-229294958 GCF_018294505.1 Triticum aestivum | reverse complement strand
ATTTTCGCGCGGTGGATGGGGGGAGTTTGGCGCATGGTCGGTTTCTCCAAGTGCAGTCCCACGTGTCAGTGAAGAGGCAAGCCGAAGCGCGTTCCGTTTGCATGAGCCGTGTGCAGGACCGGACGTGTGTGGGGTGCAATGCAACTGCGACAGGGGTGTTGTGAGTGTACCGCCTTTTTCCTTTTAAACAAGGTGCTTGACCCCCTCAAAAAAAAACTTGTTGCTTCACGCGATCCATCGATACTACTACTAGTAATCCGGTAATCCCGACTAAAATGGCGCGGCCGGGTCTTTTCCCGCGCGATATGCTGGGAGGTTGGCTTAGTTGGGTTTTTTAGGACGAGTAATGCTACACGTACGTAATCCCAGTTACATAATTAACATAATGTGAAACGTGTGAGCTATTGATTGTAGATTGGGGGGAGGGAGGGCCCACCACCATGAAAATCAGGGGAGGAGAGAGAGAGGCAATTTATGTTAACCCTTTCGTAGGTTCCCGTAGATGTAGAAAGATGTGAAATGCGTGAATGTGTAGTGGACGTACTATTGGAGTGCCTAAGATAAATTGTGTATGTATAGACCCAATGTGTTTATTTTACTTTGCATGTTAGCTTTGTCTCGGTTCAATAAAAAGCATTGTTGGTGATGATGGTGTGCCTGTCATCCTGCAATATAGGTCGTATATATATATCTAACGGATAGGAAGGAAACTATGACAATTTACCCGCAATCCTCTCCACATTTGCAGATAAGGCCTTCCCTCGTTCATCCTTTTCTCCCACAAGATCTTGATCTTCCATGCAACACACGGGCATCTTGCTAGTACTCCTACAATATACTATATTATTGTGAAAGTTCATATACACCGGCCGAGATTAATTCAAACACGGCAGATTTTCATTACATTTCGAACTTTTATAGGACAGAAAAATAAAAGAAACCCGACCCTAAACCTATTCTACGGCGGCGACCGACGTCCTCCATCTGCGATCTCTATGTACGGGGGCGGGGTTCAAGACCCGTGAAGTGAAGGTGCGGTCTCCGGCGAGGAAGAGTAGAACACGGGATACAGTCCGGCCAGTTGGCACACCATGCCCTGCCGCCTCCCATGCCCTACTCATCCTCAGAGGAGTCCCCGACCTCAGTGGTGCCGGACGTTGGACGGCGGCAAGTAGGACGCATGGCTGACGGTGCTCCCGTCGTCGGCCGCTAGCGTGGCCACCGCTTGTGCGGTCGCGCCTGCGTCCGGCTACGCCGCTATTGCGTCACGAGAGGCGACTTGAGCGAGGGCGGCAACCTCGAGCTTCATCCCCGAAGACAAGCTCTCCCGCAGAGCGTTCGCGCTTGCGGTCATGGCGGATGTGGTGCCAGGTAGGAGGATGATGCGCTATGGTGTGGAGGTTATCTGGGCGTTGCCGCTTTAAGTAGCGCATTCCGGTGAGGCCAAGCGTCCCGGTGCGTCATTAAGTCGCCGGAGTTGGTTCCTTGAGAACTGAGCCTCTTAACGACGGCATACGGACAGGCGGCATGAATGTAGGCAGCTGGCGCTGGCTAGAAACGCACCGCACGACGGCGCGAGGGACGAGGGTTTTTGGTGTGCCAGGGTAGTCAGCTGCGGTCGTGGCAACATTGGAGATGCCCTTTGCTCACATGAGATCGACGCATGTCATTGAAAAAGCAAGATGACCCGGCATGCTCTCAGGTCCTGAGGATGCAGTTAGCCGCGCTACACCACTCTGCGGATGCGTCCCGGTGCCCCGTGCATCCTCGATGAGCCGGGTGTTGGGGTGTGTTTGGATTGTGGCCAAAGTGCACCTTACCAAAATTTTGGTCATGACCCAAAGATTGGTCTTTGTTTGGATGGTTGCCATTTTTTTGGCATGCCAATGAACACTAGCCAACTCTAGTTCATTTTTCTTCCAATGTTGGCCAAATCATGGGCAACCAAAACCTCAACCAAAATTTTGGCTACCCAATGCTTTGATGGGGCAACCTTGGGCACAAACCAAACATATTGTTGGTTGTGCCACAGCACTAACGCCACCCTCGGCACACTAAAACTGACCGTGTCTAGCGATGATGAGCATGTCGCTCACCGCGGTTGCCGTGTCCAGAGGCGGTGTTGGAGCTGCGCCACGTTGTTGGCCCCCACGACCCACATGAACGGTTGCCGGTGGCGAGGAGGTCGTGGGCCAGCTCCTCCATTGGACTAGTCTGCGCTACGTCATCCCGACAGGTGTGCCCCACATGTCGGTTTCCCTGTTTTCCCGGCCATATTCGAGCGTCAGTGCTCCGCGTTGCGCATTAGGCCTTTCACTATGTAGGCCAAGCGAGACAACTTATTGTTTATTTGAGCCGTTCAAGTATAATCATGTGGCTTTTGCTTATTTCTCATTCCTCTCCAACCCTCTTCTCCATCGATCATATCGCCCTCCGGTCGAGTCCATCCTCCCGCATGCCTCATGTGAACATTCCGCCGAGTATCATTCGCATGTGGGCCTAGACCATGCTTGTATTTCCAATATTTTGTAATTTGTCCGACATGCATACAAACAAACGGTGCGTTTAAAGTTTCACTTTGCCTCCACTACGTGTCGCTTCGCGTCTTAGTTTTGACATCCCATTCGGTTCATGCCCCGACACATGTTGACGAGATCGATTGATGTTCAGAGATCAATTGCATGTCGTG
>NC_057802.1:229285961-229292056 GCF_018294505.1 Triticum aestivum | reverse complement strand
CATAAGCGAAACAAACGTATTGTACCCACCCTAGTCCTCTTTCAATCGATCTCTGGACCCCGAGATGAAATCGAGAGAGAACGAGTGGGGGCATGTGTGATACCTAAGGCGGATTCAAAATTTTGAACAGGTGATCATAGCATCCGCAAATCATATATAAAGGGTATTCAATGTTTGTTTCGTTTTTGAACGTACAATATACTCCCTCCTATCCTTTCTAGTTTACATATAAGTTTTATGTGTAGTCAAAGTATCTCTACTTTGATCAAAAAAGTATCAACATTCAACAACGCCCAATCAATATTGTTAGATTCGTACGTACTCCTAGATTTGTACTCGAGATGGTTTCCAATTTATTTTCAACCACGTGAATGTGCTTGTTCTCACGCATGCTCTTCCTACTAGGATTTCGCCACGTATAGTCAGTCCAATAGTAACTTTTTTAAAGCTCCCTGTCCAATAGTACTAGTAGAGTACTGACAACATCTGTACTAGAGTATGCAGTGCTCATAGTAGTACTCCCTCCTTCCATTTATATAGGGCCTATATGGAGGAGAGAGATGTGAAAAAGTAAGGGGAGTGAGCTCTCATGCAAGAGCCTAGCTATATACGCATTCCTAGTTAAATACAATAAATATGAAGAAAGAGATGGAGAGGAGATGGAAAAAAGTACGAATACAATAGCCAACCTTATAATTTTTTTTGCGGGAAATAGCCAACCTTATAGCCCACACTACTGTATGAGTGCATATAATAGATGATGGCTATAGATGACATGGTAGTTCCTTATAGCCATCGACTGGCTATATTATTAACCATGCTCTAATGCGTTTTTCAAAACCGCATTTGACTATTGACAAGATTAATAGTACATGAGATGTATAATGTGAAAATTATATCATTGGAAGCTCCTTCCACATACGAATTTGACCGTATGCTTTGTGTAAGTTGCATGTCATATATTATTACTCTAACATTCGGTCAAAGTTAGCCTCGAAAAACGCATTAGGCCCTGTATAGTAAATGGAAGGAGGGAGTAGTAGTGGAAGTGGATCCTCTGACGTAGGTATCCCTGCCTTACCCTCCCTTTCGGTCACATACTGGTGGACCCCATGCTTGCTAGGCCCCGCATGTCAGTTACTCAATGGGTTCGGCCACGTCAGGTGATCCTCATCCATAGTATACTCCCTCTGTTTTTATTTACTCCGCATAAAATGGAGGGAGTGGTAGTATAAATGACGCGGGCGAGGGAGGGGGAGGGACGTCGGTTTGCTCTCAACTGCAGTCCCACAAGCGAGCAAAAACACAAGACGAAGCGCGTCCCATTCGGTGAGCAACATGGAGGGTCCAGCGTGCCGGGCTGCAAAGCGAACGCGACAAGAGCGATGTACAGTCAAAACCGATTGACCGGTCGCCACCGAAACCACTATTCACACCAGAACCTTCGCTGCTCGGCCTACGCCAGCCACTGCCCTAAAACCACACCTAATCTCCAGCCCCTTCCCCCACCTTTTGATCCCCTAGCCCGCATCAAGCGTCCCCTAGTTCGCTGGAAAGCCATGGTGCACCGCAAGATCACGTACTACAAGATGCTGACACCGGAGCGCCGCGCAGAAATCGCGGCTGCGGTCGGTGCCACAGACCTCTGTTCCCAAGCTCGCTTTCCGGCGGGCCAATCCCCGAGTTCTCTAGAGCCAAGCTACGAGGAGGAGGAAGCTGATCCAATGTTCATCGCAGAGGTCGCGGTGCAGAAGGCCCCCGATGGGTATGAGACGATGGACGTCGACTTCGTGTCGGCGTCCGAGTCCCCCATGGTGCAGGCAGACCAGCGGTTCGACCTAGCGATACTAAAGGGGGACCAGGAGGCAGAGGCTCAACTCGACGTGGAGCACGCGCATGCCGCTGCCATGGAGGCTCTCCTGCAGGCGGAGCCGGATGTCGTGGATGTGAATCGGGTGGCGGAGGCTCAACTTGAGGCAGAGCGCGCGGATGCCGCTGCCATCGAGGCCCTCCTGCAGGCGGAACCGGACGTCCTGGACTTGAACCGGGCGGCAGAGGCTCAACTCGACGCGAAGCACGCGGATGCCGCTCTCATCGAGGCCCTCCTGCAGGCGGAACCAGACGTCCTGGACTTGAACCGTGCGGCGGAGGCTCAACTCGACGCGGAGCGCGCGGATGCCGCTGCTATCGAGGCCCTCCTGCAGGCGAAACTGGACGTCCTCGACTTGAACCGGGCGGTGCTCTCATCCGTGCAGAGCGCCTGCACGCTCCACGTGAACGAGTAGCTGGAGGCCGAGGACAACCACAGTACGGAGACACACATCGACAGCTACGGCTGGTTCGCACCGACAGACAAAGACGACGAGGCCGTCTCGTTCCGCGAGCAGTGATAGTTTTTCTTTATGTTGTTGCTTTTATGGATCTTTTGTTGTGTAAAAACATATATTGTTATGCAAGTCACCTGACTTGGGTCAGTCTACCATTTCAGGCGGTTGGATGAATATCCTACGTCTCCTAACCCTTCTTCCTCACCTCTTCTTCTTCCCCAACAGACCACCGCACGGGCCGTACGGATACTCCCCAACATGCGGTTGGATAAACATACTCTATGAACGAAAATTATGTGTCAGCGGTAGGATGGCTGAGTTTGGTTTGTTCACATGCGATAGCACATGTCAGTGAGGGTGCGTTCCCTTGGTTGGGTTTGCGGCGTGCAGGAGCGACTGTGTGAGGGTGCGGTGCGACCGCGGCGTGCAGGAGCGACCGTGTGAGGGTGCGGTGCGACCGCGACAGCCGTGCGCAAGTGTACCTCCTTTTCATTTTGAAAACTTTAGGCAAGCTTGGCAAAAATGTGTGGCGAAGTATGGAAATGCAAGGCCTAGACCCAAACAGGATAAGTACGTACTACGTACTAGGAGTACTAGTGTTAAAAAAGAAAGGCGGGGTTTTGCTTCGCGGGATTAATCGATACAAATCCTCGTTTCACGTGTCAATTAGTGCGTATTTTTTTCTCCAGAGCCCAAAGAGCTAACCATCTCACTCCTCATTGCTTGATTAATGCAGCGCCATGCAAACCAACCTTCTCACTTCCGCATGCATGCAGGGGATATTAATGTCCTTGGTTCCTAGTACGAGGCAAACCCCATCAATTTTGCCTCGATTAGTGTTCGCAAGTGCCGCCTACAAGCCGAGACAACCGCCTTATTTGCATCCAGGAAGTCCGTTGAACCAAAGGAGGCGTAAATGTACTAGTACTACTCGTACACAATAGCATCGTCCATCCAGCTTAGTGCGGTGAGATGGTTTCTCGAAGAAGACGATGGAGAAGCGGAGTCAGCGAAGAGTGAAATGATGGTTGCTTCGTCCGTGCTTTGTGATTTGACGCCTCACTGCTTTGTGATTTATGATAGAAGGGACAGGGGAGTAGACTCTATGCTCTATACTGTACATGCGCCCAAGCATGGGAGAAAGAGGAGAGACATTGCATTTTTCTATTCCTTCAATCAATCAATCAGGGTTCAATCCTATTGGCTTTGGCAACACCGTCCACAATGGTTCCCATGATGCCAAAAGCTATTTTCACATTTGGCTACACATTCTGGATGCCCTTAACCGTACCTCTTGGTTTTGCTCCTGTGTGCTATCTATACAAATCTCAATTATATTGATCTAAAAAATTATAGAATCAAGATTAGTAAAAAGGAGGTGATTTTGCCGCGCGGATGGCGGGGGAGGTTTCTTATTTCTAGAGGACATTGTCCTGGCGGTTTGCTAACATGGGGTCCCACGTGTCAGTGCTTTACCAAGCCGATCTGCATCCCACATGAGGCAGAACAACGGCAGAAGCAACACGTGGTTAACTTGAAGAAGATGAGGGAGAAGCGGATTCAGCAACGAGTGAAATGATGGTTGCTTCGTCCCTCCAACTTCTTTTTTTAGCATTATTACTTCGTCCCTCCAACTTAACTGCGGGAAAGGTGCAGTTTTGTGATTTGACGCCTCATTGCTCATTACTACGCCGGCGCCATGACTGGGTGCTTCACCCCGGCTGCTCTGCACTGTATTCCGGTCTGGCACGTGGACCCGATAGCTTGATGTCCCACATCTCGGCGAAAGGGACTAGAAGATCTATGAAAGCGAGCGCTCCACTCTTACAATGGAGGAGTACATGACACGACGGCCCAGTGAACTGTATAGTACTATAGTTTTGCTGTTTCGCATGATCCATCGATGCAAACGCGATTAAACAGGAAAGGGCGGGATTTTTCCCGCGCGGTCTGGCCATACATTTCAAAGGAAATTTTAATGTATGCAAACTGAATAATTAAGTAACAATATGATATCTAGTAAAACTAAAAACACATATGATTTATTGTGTTAGAGTGTAGTAGTAGTGTTGTATTGCATAGTTGTTAGATGTAACATGCGAGAACGTGTAGAGGTGTAGTTTTGGAGGGCCTACAGAGAGAAAAGCATAATACGTTCACCAAACTTCAGAATAAGCTGATTATGGTCAATATATACGTTTTGCGGTGATTATATGGTCACTTGCTCACAGTTCAGCATCGGATTGCACTCTGTTGACTGGCCAAATAGTCTGCGTGGCACCATGTTGACTAGTTAAATTGACCACGTTCGTTGTGGGTCCCACCTATTAGTTCGCATAGGGAAAAGGTCAGATAAACACAAATTTACGCAGGTGCGACAAGACTCCGACCCGTGCGCGGGAATCACCTAGTTGTGTATGTGTCTGTCAGGGCCTGATGTGTGCGCATGCACGTGTAGGTTGAGCACTTGAGCGTGAGAGAGTGTGTTGGTCGTGTGGTGTACTTGTGTGTGCATGCATGCGTGCGTGTGTGCATGTGAGTGTTGCGTGCGTGCGTGGATGCGTGTGTACGTGTGAGTGTTGCGTGCGTGCGTGGGTGCATGTGTTCATGTGAGTGTTGCGTGCATGCAGTTCGTGTGCATGCGTGTGTGTGTGTGTGTGTAGAATCACCACACCAGCTCCTGTGTGTTAAAACAGACGGCTCGGCATACCAATACAAGGCCACCTTGTCCGTTGTGCACGCGGTCATGACTTCGAACCACAGTCCAATATTTTTTTGTCGTTTGTTTTCATTCTTACTAGCAAGATGCCCTTGCGTTGCATGTAACATCAAGATGCATTTGTATGACTAGTTTATCTTGTGAGAGAAAAGGATGAACGAGGGAAGGCCTTATTTGCAAATGTGGAGAGGTGTGTGGGTACCTTTTTGCAAAATTGTCATAGTTTCTTTCCTATCTGTCAGATATAAATCGGACGGCCTATATTGCAGGATGGCAGGCACACCATCATCACAACTCTGTTTTTATTGGTGTATTTTATATTTTATAAGAGTGTAGATGTAGAGTAGATACAAGCCGGCAGGTGGGCCCGATGGTAGTGAGATAATGTGATGCAACACTAGAGGTGCCACGTGGAGCGTTTAACTGGTCAACTAGTCGTGTCTTGAGCAAATACAGAGTTGTACGGTGAGCCCGTGACTGTATAATAACCACAAAACGTAAATGGTGGCCGTAATGAGTGGATTCTAAAGTCCAATGTACGTATCGTGCTTTCGCATCAAATACAATGATCGTCACTATATATATTGTGAGAGAAAGATGAAACATGCGTGAATGTGCTGGGGGCTTACTTTTAGAGGACCTGGAGATAGTTTGTGTGCGTACGTGAAAGGGGCGCAGAGGGGGGGCTATGCGATGGAGAGAGAGATGCTCTTCGTTTCTCTTTATTATGACTAACTTTATATATAGTATAAAAATATACAAATTCACAGTGCGGAATAAATATCATTGTGGGCACCATGCAATGCAAATTAGCATTCATACTCCTCCATATAACTTTGTAATGTTGTATATATGTAGAAATTCTAAAATAATTTTTTGGCCACACTTTATTCAAAAGGAATGTTGTATGCGAAATAAACGTGAAGAGAGGGCTTTTTAGATCAATGGGGTATGTTATGTAACATGTGTGAATGTGTAGTTGATGCATTTTGCAGGGCCTAGAGAGGTATGTGTGTGTATTACGTATTCGAGAGAGGCATGGATAGAGG
>NC_057802.1:229234165-229285574 GCF_018294505.1 Triticum aestivum | reverse complement strand
AGCACGAGAAATGAGAGTGGTCTAGAGAGAGAGACGAATATGACGTCACGGCGAGAGATTCCCTTGCGTGTGTATATGCAAGGGGGGTGGATAGAGGAACCAGGAGAATATATTTTTTTGTGTGGTGTCTGTGTTGATATGTGTGGGTGTGAGAAGATAACGAGGTGTGGGGGCAGAGGGCGTGTCACCGCGTGAGGTCCGGTGGGTCGATGTGAGGCCCTTCATTCGGTTCCGTCCTGCGCCACATTGGTCGGCTCGTGACGCATTTAGGGAGACCCATGGATGACTAGTCATACAAGACAAAGATAGCATAATTGTGAAGGACTTTGTGTCCACTGACAAAGCCGGCTAGGATTTGTAACCCTAGGTTCTCGGACTAAGGTAACCCCTTTATCTCTGATATTACTATTCATCCAACCTAACTTTAAGGGGCATCCTACAAAATGCTCTGCTAGAATCATACTCGTCGATTAGGAATAGAGGTGTGAGAATATGCTTGAGAGACAGGCCTAAAGATAATGTGTGTACATGGGGCACGTAGGCAGGTATATGTATATAGAAAGGGTCGATGGGGATTGTGCATGTGTATGCTTGCGAGAGGAAGAGTGCTTGTGATAAAGGTTAGTGAAAACAGTCGTAGATGGTTACGAGAGGGAGGGAGGGTTATATCGAGAGCATGTGTGTGATAAAGACACCTCGGGAGAGAGTGTGTGAGCATGTGTGAGAGACCACCGATGGAGAGTGAAACTACACGTAAAAGACTGCTGTACACATTGATTAAAGATATAAATTGTATCCAAATATTAGGATGGGATCATGATATTTGCAGTTCGCGTAAGGAACGGTCATTGATCCATCATACATCTAGATTCTATCGAATTTGAGCATGTCTATGTTATTATTCGACACAATTGATGCACATAGTTAGTATTTTGAACTCCAGACAATGCATCCCTTTAGCAATCGAATATAAACGTGAGTATAGTTCATGTTGTGTGTGTAAAGCACATTATACATACGAAAGTTACACAATGAACATTATAAATAGCTACCTATGAACTAGCATACATTTGAATTGAACTTAAGGTGGTTTAAAAAATCGAATTCAACATGAAGTCCATTCAATTATTTGAATTTGATATCATGGCATTTGTAAATAATTCCTAAATTATGGGGGCACCAAACTTTGCTCTGATTTTGTACATAATAGCATATGTAGTCGTGTACAAAATATATTCAAATTTAGCTCCTCCATTCCAAAATAATCGTAGTTATAGGATTTTCAAGTGTCAAAATTTCAAAAAGAAGCGGATAATTTAATGAGGTTTTCAAACATACAAGGTCAAATTTAACGTTGTCTATTTAGGTCAATCCTCAAAGTTCAAGATTACTCTAAACGTGAATGCTTGTGTTTCAAAATTTCGAACAAAGCGCCAAAAGAGCCTCTACTCGCCCGAAACCGCGTGAGACCAATGTTTGGTAGTACAAGGAAATTACTTTTCTAATGACTCCGACCCGTGAAACCTACCGGCCCGACGTCCAAAGGTCTAAACCGGGGTAGGTTTGTACCTTCATCTAGACGCCACGCAACCGCCTCCGAAAAACATTCATACACAATGGCCGCCTAAGCACACATGCGCGCGGCCGAAATCGCTCCCACCCACTATTTGGGACACCTGGGATTACCATCCTACCCCCGACCCGCAGTAGGTCCGAAATTTAAGAGGGGGGCAAAGTTTGTACTTTCCCCAAATTTCAAACAAGCACATCCCATATTCTGTTCAAAAAAGCCAAAAACAAGCGCGTCCTAGACCGAAACATGGTTCTCCCCCCTTCCCCCCCGCCCACCCGTCTGATTCCCCATTCGGACTCCGTGGGCGTAAAAACTACCTCTCACCAGCCGCGAAACCCCGGCGTCCTCCGTCCGCCACCCCATGCCACCCATCATCCGCCGCCTTCCTCCATCACACCGGAGCCGATACCCCGACGTCATCGTCCACCGCAACCTCAACCGCAACGCCCTCCACGGCAAGTAGTTGAAGCCGAGGCCGAGCCGTCCGTACCCGAGCCAGTTCAACCATGCCGTCCTGCGGCTCACCACTGCCGCTCCAACTTCGCCACCCTCCACCGCACCAGAGCTGTTCCTGCTATGCCATCCTTCGCTGCCTCGGATCTGCTTCCCCTCCGCCGATATACGGCATCGGCAACATAGTCAACAATTTGGCCATGGGTTTATCCAAGAATCCACGGTTCTCCAAAACATCGGTTCCCCCGGGAGAAAAAAGAAGATCGCCACGACATATGGAGGAGACCACACTGGCAACCGATAAGGGTACTCCTCTTCGCTTATTCGTGCAAATCTTACGTGTCAGCTTGCACGGTATTCATCCCACAGAAGACAGTAGTTGACCGCTTCTTCTTGATACTAGATGTTCCTAACTCATGATGCACAAGGTTTCTCCTCATATACTATTTCACCTTAGCTAGAGGTACGTCGTGTTGGGGAACGTAGTAATTTCAAAAAAATTCCTACGCACACGCAAGATCATGGTGATGCATAGCAACGGGAGGGGAGAGTGTTGTCCACGTACCCTCGTAGACCGACAGTGGAAGCGTTATCACAACGCGGTTGATGTAGTCGTACGTCTTCACGATCCGACCGATCAAGTACCGAACGCACGGCACCTCCGAAGTTCTACACACGTTCAGCTCGATGACGTCCCTCGAACTCCGATCCAGCCGAGTGTTGAGGGAGAGTTTCGTCAGCACGACGGCGTGGTGACGATGATGATGTTCCACCGACGCAGGGCTTCGCCTAAGCTCCGCGACGGTATTATCGAGGTGTAATCTTGTGGAGGGGGGCACCGCACACGGCTAAAATATCGTATATCAAGTGTGTTTAGAGGTGCCCCCCTGCCCCCGTATATAAAGGAGCAAGGGGGAGGCCGGCTGCCTATGGGCGCGCCAAGGAGAGGGGGGGAGTCCTCCTCCTAGTAGGAGTAGGACTCCCCTTTCCTAGTCCTACTAGGAAAAGAAGGGGGGAAGGAAAGAGAGGGAGAGGGAGAGGGAAAGGGGGCTGCGCCCCCCTCTCCTAGTCCAACTAGGACTCCTCCTGGGAGGGGGCGCACCACCTCCTAGTTGCTGCCCTCTCTCTCCCCTCAAGGCCCACTAAGGCCCAATACTTCCCCCGGGGGGTTCCGGTAACCCTCCGGCACTCCGGTTTAATCCGAAACTTCTCCGGAACATTTCCGGTGTCCGAATATAGTCGTCCAATATATCAATCTTTACGTCTCGACCATTTCGAGACTCCTCATCATGTCCGTGATCACATCCGGAACTCCGAACAACCTTCGGTACATCAATACATATAAACTCATAATAAAACTGTCATCGTAACTTTAAGCGTGCGGACCCTTTGGGATCGAGAACTATGTAGACATGACCGAGACACCTCTCTGGTCAATAACCAATACCGGGACCTGGATGCCCATATTGGCTCCCACATATTCTACGAAGATCTTTATCGGTCAGACCGCATAACAACATACGTTGTTCCCTTTGTCATCGGTATGTTACTTGCCCGAGATTCGATCGTCGGTATCTCGATACCTAGTTCAATCTCGTTACCGGCAAGTCTCTTTACTCGTTTCGTAATACATCATCCCGCAACTAACTCATTAGTCACAATGCTTGCAAGGCTTATAGTGATGTGCATTACCGAGTGGGCCCAGAGATACCTCTCCGACAATCGGAGTGACAAATCCTAGTCTCGAAATACGCCAACCCAACAAGTACCTTTGGAGACACCTGTAGAGTACCTTTATAATCACCCAGTTACGTTGTGACGTTTGGTAGCACACAAAGTGTTCCTCCGGTAAACGGGAGTTGCATAATCTCATAGTCATAGGAACATGTATAAGTCATGAAGAAAGCAATAGCAACATACTAAACGATCGGGTGCTAAGCTAACGTAATGGGTCATGTCAATCACGTAATTCTCCTAATGAGGTGATCCCGTTAATCAAATGACAACTCATGTATATGGCTAGGAAACATAACCATCTTTGATTAACGAGCTAGTTAAGCAGAGGCATACTAGTGACACTCTGTTTGTCTATGTATTCACACATGTATTATGTTTCCGGTTAATACAATTCTAGCATGAATAATAAACATTTATCATGATATAAGGAAATATATAATACTTTATTATTGCCTCTAGGGCATATTTCCTTCACGTCGCCCCCCTGAATTTCAATTCCTGGTCAGTTGATTCCCAATTAACGGAAGCATTCCCCGGCGTAACAGGCGCTAGTCCGCCTATTACGCCGAGGAATCAGCGCCTCGGTGTTTATCTTAGGGGCGTGTGGGGCCTAGAGCTATTGGCGCCCGATCTGGAGGCCGGCCGGGATTAAAGGTATGGCCTGGGGACGCTGCCAAGCACGGCGGTGGTGTGAGGTCGAGGGGAGGGCGGGGCGGCGGAGGTAGGGGTCTGGGCCGGTGGTCGCTGGCGGTTAGAGAATGATCGTCAATAGTGATTGGCGGGAGGTAGACGAAGGCCATCTGCCCGTTCCTTATAGATCGGACGGTTATATTGATATGATCACATGTGGTGGTGTGCTGGAGGAGTACCTGCATTTCCTGTGCTCATATATTACAAAATCATACGGAGTAGAATCTAATTTTGTTTGCCATGCAATGTTGTAGAGCTATCATATATCTCCTGTCATTTATTTTTCAGCCACCTGCTATCTGCTACTTTTACAGTGCACTAGTTCTGCACACACTTCACCCATACTCTCACTATTGTGTTTTTATGCAAGGGTATTTCAGAGTCTGCCTCGAGAGAAGCAGAAAAGAAAAGAGAGAAGTTGCTCCAGCTTTCTACGCGGGTAAGCATGGCACGTTGCAGCGCTATAAAGGGTGCAATGTCAGCAGATGGAGACGGTAAACGTAGCTCCGGAGTTGATGACCTCGCTCGCAATGAACCACCATCCCAGGTGCTTGCTTTAACTTCACGGTGTCATATGTGGTTGCATGTTCCATATGGTGTCTAGCTTGTATTCGAAAGGCCGAAGTCGGTCTTTATTAAGATAAGGAAAGATATTTTTTACATGAACCACAATCCTGTGAGCACCAGAAGACAAATAGCTAGTCAGGGCACTGGCCGAGCCAGTGACAAGCCCAGCAAATACAGGCATCACCTGGAAGCCAACTAAAAAGCCGCGACGGTGGCAAACCAGCCCGCCTCCCACCAGGCTCTCAGGTCCTAGATGATCATGCTCACCACTCCAGCCGGATGTCTAGCTTGTATTGCTGCCAATTTGGTTAAATTGCATCTGCTTAGCTTGCACATTATACCTTTGAATATGACATGCCTTTCTGCTTTTGGTACATACTAGTACATCTGTGTATTAACCATGTTCTTACATCAAACTAATGTTCTTGTGTATCCCTCATCAATCACTTATGATGAGGCAGTCAGGCAAGAGGACTACTCCTCATTTAAAGAATGCAGCATCAGCCTCCCAACATGATTCTCAAGAAACAGCAAGGCTAGATGAAGATAGTGAATGTAGCTCTGTAGTTGATTACCGCATTTCCCCTACACTAGCATCGCAGGTGCTTGCTCTAACTTGGCAGTGTGATATGAGGTTGCATGTTGCATATGTTGTCTAGATTGTAATTCCTCCAATCTGGTTAAACTGCATGTGCGATTCTGCTTAGCTTATACATTATACCTGTTAATGTGACATGCCTTCCTGTATTTAGTACATAGTACATCTGTCTATTAAGCATGTCCTTACATAAAACTATTGTTTTTTTGTATCCCGCATCAATCAATATGACGAGACACCTTTAGTATATGCAGTGCGATATTAGTTGCATCTTTCATACGATTTATAGCATGCACTGCTTCTAATTTGTTGAAATTCCATTTATGATGGGACGCTTTTAACTTGGCAGAGTCATATTGGTTGCATCTTTCATGTGGTGTCTAGCTTGCATTGCTTCTTATTTGTTGGAATGGTTTCTGCATAGTTTACACAAAAAGTTGTGAACATGCCATGCCGTCCTGTTTTTCGTACATATTCCATCCTGGTATCATGTGTTTGCCTTACATCAAAGTAGTGATTGTCGGTATCATGCATGAATGAGTTCTGAAGAGAGAATTTTATTGCTTTTTCTTGTCGGTTTTACTTGACAATTCAAAATCAATAAAGCGGAAGGAAGTTAGCAAGGCAACGGATAAAGGTGCTCCTTCCAAACGGAGGGCCTCTACAGTTTCTACTCCTCCGTCCCCCCAAGATGATTTCCAAGACAACACATGCATAGACACTCAACGTAGCTGTGTTTATGATGAGCACGTCTCCCCTAGTGCACCATCACCGGTGCTCCCTCTAACTTGGCACTGTTATATGTGGTTGCATGTTATGTGTGATGTCTAGCTTGTATTGCTTCTAATTTTGTTGAATTCCATCTGCTTACTTTACACATTATACTTGAATAAGACACGTGTTCCTGTTTCTAGAACATACAATATCTGTCTATCACACCGTGTTCTTACATCAAATTACTACTGTTGTGTAACCTGCAACAATCACTTATCATAAGACACGTTTGACTTTGGAGTGTGATATAGGTTACATCTCGCATTCTTTTCTAGCTTGTACTACTAATTTGTTGAAATGGCACTTATGACAAGACAGTTTTAACTTGATAGAGTGATATTCGTTTCATCTTTGATATGGTGTCTAGCTTTCATTGCTTCTAATTTGTTGTGAATATGCAATGTTGTGAATATGCAATGGCACTAATGACGAGAGACCTTTAACTTGATAGTGTGATGTTATTTGCATCTTGCATATGATTTATTTCTTGTACTGCTTCACATTTGTTTAAACGACATTTATGATGAGACACTGTTAACTTGGCAGAGCGATATTTGTAGCATCCTTCATATGGTGTCTACCTTCCATTGCATTGCTTATAATTTAGTGAAATGTCTTCTGCTTAGTTTACACATCATAGTTCTTGTTATCTCATGCCGTCCTATTTTTCTTACATATTACATCCTCCTATCATGTGGTTGTCTAACATCAAAGCTCAGTTCGTCTGTATCACGCATCAATTTGTTCTGAAGAACTAAATTGTTATCCGTTTTTCTTGTCGGCTTGACTTAACATGGCACAGAGAAAGAGGAAGCAAGACAGAACGACAGGGAAAGGGGAGCAAAAGAATCCTGCAGATTCTGCTGGTACTGATGGTGCAATAGAAGGTCAAAGTCCAGTGGAAAATTGTACCGACAGGGTATCCCCTGCTACACGAGCTGCAGAACAAGCCAAACAGAAACAAATAGCTTCCACCAAACAAGCAGAGACAACCCTAGTTGTTGCAACACCTTCCACAGTACCACTAGCTGCACGATTTACTCGTTGGTCCACTCAGCTAGCAGTACGTTCCCAAGCTCCCTTGCCACCTGACACTACTTCCGAAGCACTCTTGACACAAGATGAGTTGGCAAGATCAGATGAAATTTGTGAGCTTCACAGCAAGAAGGTAGTTGCTGGAGTCAAGTTACAGTTGCATGCTTCTTTATATGTAGTCTCATAGTTTGATGTACACTAACACTTCCTATGTTTGTTGTTGGACTAGCACCTAGGCGCAATAGGAAACAAACATCAGGGATAATGCTCGATAGGTTAACTAAATCTAGAGGAGGAAGAATGGAGATCCGTTTTGAGGCAGGTTTAAAAAGGCCACGTGATGCTACAGAGTCAGCCAAGTTAGTATCAGAGGCAGCGGTTGCTATTAGGTGTCATGTACGTATCCTCCCAATATGGATTCAGTACAGGAATGACAAAGGCGAAACCCAATTCAACACCTTCGTCAACCATTTCTCTGTAAGTATGGTTATCTATGGAAACAAGTAATATCGTCTTGCTCTGTCCAATACATTCTAGGTTGCTGATAATGAGACTTCCATAATTTTCAACGGATGAGGTTCAAGTTGGATAGCCAAGATGAAGCAACCAGACAAGTTTGCACCCATGTTTTCAAGTCTGCTCTGCGACAGTATCGGTATAACTTGAGGAAAACTCACTTTGAAGGCAAGGCTAACAGTGAACTTGCCCAAACATCTCCGGTGGAAAATGTATCTGATGAAGACTAGAGAGGCATCATTAAACACTGGTCCAATCCGAAGTATCAGGTACATTATATATATGTGATCAGATCACATGTTGAAGTCCTATTTACGCATGTGCCACACAAATCTACCTTCTTGTAGGTGAACTATTCAAATAACAAGGCCAACCATACGAAAGTCAAATTCCAACAGACGACAAGATCTCGTAGCTATATAGCACACTGCGAGGCTCTTGTAATTAGCTGCTGTTTCACTCTTTTCGCTGTACCATATTATCAGATCTATATTGACTTGTTCCAAATGCAGAGGAAAGCCCGCAAGGATCAAAAAGTACCTGAACCAAATGTTGTGGAAATCTTCAAGGACTGTCACACCAGCAAGAAGAAGGGCATGAGTACACCAGTCAAAGCCGTTGTTGTAAGTCCTTAATCCTCATGCCTTTTAGCTACTACTTACTCTGACTTGTACCTTGAACTGCATGGTTTGCAGCAAATGTCTATTACTCTTTTCAATTTGATACACAATTGTCTTAGCGTATCATTGCACCTTACAAGGTTTAAAAAAGAGGAGTGATGTTCCTTTGATCTTGACCTGTAATCTAGTTCCGTGCTAGACTTGCCCACACAATGTTACAATTGCCTGTTTGTCTATTCTCAATTGTTTTGTGATATGAATGATGTCATACTATGCTTACCGTATTATAAACTTCATCTCTTTATCCTTAGCCCTCAATACAATGTGAAGAAATAGACAATACATTAGCGATGGTACATGGTCATATGTTTGGAACCTGGTTTTATTATGTACTTTGCAATAAAATACAACTAATATTTTACATGGGTTCACCAGAATAAGTTCTGTATATAGACCAAAGCTATTTTGTTTGGTTTTGCTGCCTCCTTAATATCTTCAGTTCTGGTACTACTAATGTAAAACCTTAACTTTTTAGCGAGCTGTGGAAAAAATGGTGGAACCGCCACATTCTGAAGGTGGCGAGGCAACTATAACCGCAATGTCAGCTCTTGCTGCAGTGGGTCAGTACCTGTCCACTAACAGTGCCAAAAGCACGTGCCTGCATAATACTGGGTTGGTTGTTAAGGCAATCTCGTGCAAACTACCTCATGATCAAGATATGCAAGCTCAAAACAATGTTGTATCTGCGCTCCAGACACACGTCCATTCCCTAACAGAGACCCTTTGTGAAACAAGGAGAGACATTGTTTGATGTTGTCAAGATATGCATGGTTTTGAAACCAGACTATCAGACATTTGCTATGTTGTTCAGGAGCCTAGGAGAACTGAAGGCGAAGGTTATGGTGCTCCATCGGACAATACAGCATGAAAACGTAACAGTCAGGTCAAATGAACTGAGCTTCTGAACTTCTGGTGGTGCATTTATCTGCTAGACTGTTAACTTTTATGCCAACCTTCCTTTTGTTTTATAGTTGTAATTTGTTTTGGTGTGATACAAAATTTGTTCTTAACGTGCAGCCACCGACTGAAGAAAATAGCAAGCCATTTTTGTATAGTGTAGGGTGTTCCCTATATTTGTACTGATGGCGAACTTTGATGCCCACCGGCTGTAGTTAACATGGGCCTCCTACGTGTCATAGAAACAATGGGCCTTCTAAGGGCCATAGAAACAATGGGCCTTCTATGGGGCGTAGAAACAATGGGCCTTATACGGGCCGTAGACACAATGGCCTTCTACGGGCCCTATCATCAATGGGCCTTCTACGGGCCGTATGATCGGTTGGCCAAACATGGGCCAATAATAGACCACATTATGGCTGTAAATGGGCTAGAGTTGAAATCGGCCGTTCATGGGCCGACCATAATGGGCCGTCGTTAATCGGCCGTATTTGATGACGCTATGAAAACGGCCGAACGTATTAATGGGCCACAAATGGGCCGACTGTAACCACGGGCTGAATTTGGCCCACAAGCAGAAAATGACAGTAACGGGCCATAAGTAAACGAATGCTGGAAATGAGACCAAGAATAAATGGGCCCTGAGAAGGCCGAAAGATAACATGGGCTGGAAATGGCCCAACCGAATAATGGGCCGTTAATGGGTATAAAGTGATACACTGTTCATTACGGGCCAGTTTTACCACGGGCCGTTAATGGGCCGAGTTACTAAGGGCCTCATATGGGCCAAAAGACGTCATGGGCCATACATGGGCCGGAAGTTAAAACGGGCTGGAAT
Source organism: Triticum aestivum (assembly GCF_018294505.1). Taxonomy (NCBI): domain Eukaryota; kingdom Viridiplantae; phylum Streptophyta; class Magnoliopsida; order Poales; family Poaceae; genus Triticum; species Triticum aestivum. The sequence continues at coordinate 229,275,216 of NC_057802.1, read as the reverse complement.
TATATTTGACGGCCCAGATGACGCTACTGGGACTAATTCGGATAGGCCGTAAACGGGCCCTGGGTTAGCGGGCTATAAATGGGCTATATGCGAACAGGCCGTTAACAGGCTTGCCATGGGCCGGCTCGCCACCTTTTGACCAAGTCAAACGGGCCGGCCTTCTCACAGGAATGGGCCTCTGTTGGGCCGTGCCATGTGTCGACGTATCATAGGCGCTTCGGGTCCAATGAGTGGATGACATCGGTCCCAACGGTGAGCCGACACGTGTTACCTCCAGCCAATGATGATTTTACACGTGGAAAATCCCCATTGGTCGGGGCTGTTAACGGGTTATCAGATCCAAAACCGGACCCGATAGGTTAACGGCGTTCCGTTACGGTGGATGCCACGTGTCGGTCACCCTTGACGAAAGCACTTCTGTGACGCTCGATTTATCGTCATGCAAGTGGACACTTCCGTGATGATAATTTTGGTAATGTCATGGAACACTTCTACGACAACACAGGTATGACTATCTAGATTCTATCATAAAATCGTCATGGATGTACATGCATGACAAAGAACGCGACCTACTGTGACAAACACGTATCATCACGGAAGTGTATTTTTTTGTAGTCTTGGCCGGACTCCCTACGGATGGAACCTGAATAGGCGATAAACCTGGACTAGAGACTTGTGTGGTTAGTCAGGTCGTGGCCGACACCCTCGCTGGGCTTCTGCTTGAAGGTTGTCTAGTACATGTCGTGTAAACGATGATAAGTGGTGAGAGCGTGTGTGAAGAAGTACACCCTGCAGGGTAAACATGATCTATTTGAATAGTCGCGTCCGCGGTAATGGACTACTGGGTTGCTTGTGCAGTTCATAGACAAGTGAAAGTGGATACTCTCAAATGCGCAAGATAAGCGTGAGTGCTATGGATGGCCTTCTCGTAGGGAGAAGGGAGCGGATCCATAGTGGTGTATTGATATGGTGAATATGTGGACTTGTGTGCGCCACCTCAAAAGAGTTACTGGCAGTCGTAGTACAGGATAACCAGTGAGTCAAAGCTGGCTTGCTGCAGTTAAACTCCACCACCCCATTGTTGATACCGATGCATATGTAGCTAGTTCTGATGTAAGTCTTGCTGGGTACATTTGTACTCACGTTTGCTTAATTTGTGTTTTTGCAAAGAGACTTCAGTCTCACTAGTAGTTCCGCACAGACTTCGACATTTAGCTTGTTACCTCAGCTACGATCTTGTACTTGGGAGGGTCTTGTAGATAGTCAGGCTTCTCAGCCTTTTTCATTTGTAGTTGTCTGTACACAGACATGTTATGCTTCCGTTGCCTGTATGCTCTATATATTGGGTCATGTGACCCATGATGTTAAATCTTACTATGTATGACTCTTCAGAGCCTTCTGAATAAATACTTTAAGTCGTAGAGTTTCGTTGTGATGCCATGTTATATTGCACATATCGAGCATATTGTGTGTATGATTTTGAAATGCTTGGTATGTGTGGGATCCGACAATCTAGTTGTTTATTCTTGGTAGCCTCTCTTATGGGGAAATGTGTCCTAATACTTCCACTGAGCCAAGGTAGCTTGCTACTGCTCCGGAACACATGGGATGATCGACATGTGTCCTTCTTTGCTCCTGTGTGTGTCCCTTCAGGGAAATGTTTGCATTGTTCCTTTAAGTCCTTGTATCTTGCTACGACTTGGGTTCATACGTTGATGACCGACACGTGCATTGATGGGTCATGTATGCCTGTCCCTATAAGTTAGTGCCACCTTGGGTTTACGACTAGTCATGTCGTCACGGGTTCTCTGTCATATGGATGCTAGCGACACTATCATATATGTGAGCCAAAAGGCGCAAACGGTCCCGAGCCAGGTAAGGTGGCACCTGTGGGGATACCGTGCGTGAGGCCACAAAGTGATATGATGTGTTACATGCTAGATCGATTTGACTTAGGATCGGGGTCCTAACAATCTGATCAGTTCTATGGTTATGAATCTGAAACTGTTGTGGCACATCTTACTAAGTTGACTGATATAGCCACCCTATTTTCTCATGATGAAAACATTTCCTATTACTATATTCTTAAATTGTTTCCTTTCTCATTAAAGGGTGATGGTAAGTTATGGTTTAATTCTCTTGCTCCTGGTTGTCTGCGTAGACCCCAGGATATGATTTACTACTTCTTTGAAAAATATTTCCCTGCTCATAAGAAACAAGCTGCTTTAAAGGCAATATTTAACTTTGTGCAATTTAAAGAAGAGAGTCTACCACCACCTTGGGGGAGGCTTCTCCAATTACTTAATGCTTTGCCCGATCATCCTCTCAAGAAAAAATGAAATAGTTATTATCCTTTATAATTTACTAACTGATGCTTCTAGAGACCACCTAGGTAGTTGTGCTGGTTATGTTTTCAGGGAATGAACTATTGAGCAAGATGAATTGCTATTGAATAATATATTGAGTAATGATAATGATTGGACACTTCCTGAGCCAACTCCTAAGCAAAGTCCAAAGAAAAGGGGTATTCTATTTCTCAGTCCTGAAGATATGCAAGAGGCTAAGAAATCTATGAAAAAAAGGTATGAAAGCTGAAGATGTTAAGAACCTACTGCCCATTGAAGAAATACATGGTCTTGATAACCTGACACAGGTAGTAGAGGTAAACTCTCTTTATATATTTGATGAAGGTGATATTCCTCATAATAAGTCTGCCAGTCAATGCTTGGATCAGTTTGATAATTTTATTGTTAAACAAGAAAATTTCAATGCTTATGTTAGTAGACAATTTAAACATAATGCTTACATGCTTGATTACTTGGGTGATTATATGAGTAGAACTGTTAATGATCTTAAGCTTATTAGTTGACACGCTTCCATGGTTGCAACTAAAGTAGAACAAGTACTTAAGGCACGAGATGATTTGCTTAATGAGTTGAATAGTAAGAATAATGATCATGCTATTAGGGTTATGACTACAGGTGCTAAGATGACTCACGAACCTTCGTATCCTGAGGGTCATCCTAAAAGAGTTGAGAAAGATTCTCAGAGAATTAATACTGATGCATCTAGTCCTAGTAATAAAAAGAAGAGGAAAACTGATAGGACTTTGCATGCTTCTAGTGAACTTGTTATAGATACAGCTGAGAATCCTAATGATATCTCTATTTCTGATGCTGAGACACAATCTGGTGATGAACATGAACCTAGTGCTGATGTTAATAATGATGCTCAGGTTGATGCTCTACCTAGTAACGATAATGATGTTAAGATAGAACCTGTTGTTGATCATGATAACCCACAATCAAAGAATCAACATTATGATAAGAGAGACTTCATTGCTAGGAAACATGGTAAAGAAAGAGAACCATGGGTTCAGAAACCCATGCCCTTTCCTCGTAAACCATCCAAGAAAAAGGATGATGAGGATTTTGATGGCTTTGCTGAAATGATTAGACATATCTTTTTGCGTATGCATTTGACTGATATGCTTAAAATGCCTCCTTATGCTAACTATATGAAAGATCTTGTTACTAATAAAAGAAAGATACCTGAATCTGAAATTAACAACATGCTTGCTAATTATACTTTTAAGCGTGGAATACCAAAGGAACTAGGAGACCCAGGAGTACCAACTATACCATGCTCCATTAAAAGAAACTATGTTAAAACTCCTTTATGTGATCTTGGAGCCGATGTTAGTGTTATGCCTTTTTGTTTATATTGTAGACTTGAATTGAATAATTTGACACCTTCTAAAATCTCTTTGCAAATGGCTGATAAATCAACTGCTATACCCATCGGTATTTCTGAGGATGTGCCTGTTGTGGTTGAAAATGATACTATCTTAACGGACTTTGTTATTCTTGATATTCCCGAGGACGACAGTATGTCAATTATCCTTGGTAGACCCTTTTTGAATACTGCAGGGGCTGTTATTGATTGCAACAAAGGCAATGTCACTTTTCATGTTAATGGTAATGAGCATACGGTACAGTTTCCGAAGAAACAACCTCAAGTTCATAGTATTAATTCAATTGAAAAATTTTCAACCATTACTATTGGAGGTTTTGAATTTCCTCTCCCTACTATCAAAAAGAAATATGATATTATTATTGTTGGGGACATGCATATCCCTATTTAGGTAACCTAGTGTTATTCAAAAATCCTCCGGTTTCATGTCATTTGGAAGAAGTTTGTTAATGAGACTTGATCAACCTTGTTAATGGATTCCTTTTTGATGGGCATGAGATGGATGAATTTAGAAAGCACAACTTTCTGTACCTACTTTTTACTTTCTGTCATTTAGAATAAATAAAGCAAAAATACTATTATCTGTCTGTTTTCTGAATTATCCGTGCAATAAAAAAATGTCCTGAAAATAAAAGTTCTGCAAATGCCCTGAAAATTTAGCATATTTTTATAGAATATTTTAGAACTTCTAGCACTGAACATGCACCAGGGAGCTGCACCAGTGGGCCACAAGGGTGGAGGGCGCGCACCCCTGTCTTGTGGGTGCCACATGGGTCCCCTCCACTTATTCCAGCACCCATCCACTTCGTCTTCCTCCAGAAAAAATCATCGCGTAGCTCTAACTCGTGTTCTTGCTCATCTTGCTGCCATTTTTTATCTCCTTGTGCAAAGCTTCATTTGCAAAACTGATTTGGGGGATTGTTCTTCGGTATGAGACTCCTCCAATGGTCCAATTAGTTTTGTCCTAGTGCTTTATTTATTGCAAATTTTTGCTGCTGTGGTGACCTTGTTCTTGAGCTTGGATGTCAAATTTATATGGTCGAAACTAGTTTTGATGCATGATTTAGCCTCTAGACACTAGTAGGAGTAGTTGCTATCAATTTTTTTGAGTTTGGTTCACTTTTATTGAGTCACTAATAATTTTAGAAAATTTTCAGTGGAAGCAAAATGTCTAGGAAAATGTACCAAGGTGGTTCTTCGAGGAAGCAAGCACCGAGGCTCGTGATATGTGAGTCGGACCTTGAACCACCAAGGGAAGCTCAAGTGCGGCCTTGTGAATGGCCGTCGGATGAATTCATGGTTCATGCATTTTCAAGGATGAGTTTTATGCATACGTACAAAATGCCGGCCTTGAGGACTTCGTGTCAAACAAGTGCCGACAATACTATTACCTCACCGGTTCCTTTGTGCGGATGTTTGAATTTTCATCCAAGCGCAATACCCATACTGTTTTATTTGATCTCTATGATGAATCATATACCATGGACCTTGAGGATTTTAGTAGTGCTTGCAAAATCCCACAATGGGGTCTTCTTAGTGAGCCTCACAAAGTTGAATACAATGATTTCCTTGCTGGTATCATAGTGGGAGAAACTAGAAATACCACACAAGCTACCATAGGGACCATTCACTTTACTGACATAAGTTACTTTGCTCTCTTTATCGGTAGGTGCACTAACGGTAAACATGATCATTGCCACCTTTGCGTTCCAGATCTTAGTGTCCTCAAGTGTGCGGTGTTAGGTGAGCGATATAACTTGGGGGCTATTATTACAAGGAGGTTACATCTTAATGCTAAATAGGGAGATTTATTTGGTGAGATTTATGCAACTCGTTTAGCTAATTATCTTTGTGTACCCATAAGAGGGAATGACATTGAGTTGCCACCTGCTTTTCTAGATTATAATGCTATGGTGCGCTATTAGTTTCTTGAAATGAACGAACACTCCCTCCAGTATCGACTAATCTTTGACAGACGGCGTATTGTCCATTACCCTTCCTGCTCCTGCCTTCTTTAACTTTTAGGTAAATAGGAGATATTTTATAACTAGAGAGGAGGCGAACGACTATGAGAGAGTGGTGGAGGCCGCTCGCCACCAAGAAGTAGCTCGCCAAGAAGTAGCTGTCGCAACACAGTACAACCCCAACTATGATTTCTGGTACAATCCGGGCTAGGAGTGGCCCTAGACCAACTTAGGCCAAAAGCCTAAGCTTGGGGGAGTACGTATTTCTCACAGACATTACATTCATGTTTACACACTCAATCCAGTTGTCGGTGATCATACTTTTTCATTGTCTAATCCATGTTAGTTTATTTCTTTTTCTCGCTTTCTTCTTGTGTGTTTGAAAAACTTTGAGAAAAACGAAAAAGATTAGTTGTAGTTTAGTTTCCTTTCCATGTCGATTGAGTAGTAGTATTAAAGAAAACCCAAATAGATTTCTCGCTCTTGTTTTGCTTGTTGGGAGCTTTCCCATGTAAATAGTTTTTCTGTTCTTGTTTTACTTTCTTCAGAAAAACAAAAACTCCAAAAACATTTCAGTGTGTTTCTTTGAAATTCTTTTCTTTTCTTTGGGGGTCGAGAGGAGAAGACCACGATGAAAATGTTGAGTGGCTCTCATATGCATTATTGTTGATCTAATAAAGAGCCCATATTACCTTGTCTTCTCCTTTGAATAAATGTTTGCAGGTTCTAGCTTAGTCCAATGCACTTGCACTATTATTATTATCCACACCGTTCAGTCATGCAAGTGAAAGGCAATAATGACGATATGATGAAATGATTGAGATGAGGAAAAGCTGGTATGAACTCGACCTATCTTGTTTTTGTAAATATGATTAGTTCATCATTCTTGATTCATCCCATTATGAATGAAACTTGTTTGCAATGACAATTAGAGATTATAGTTATTCATTCCATGCTTAATTAGCTAGGAGTTTATAATGCTTTACCTTGCGTGCGAACATGCTTTTAAAATGGTTATGATGTAGTATGATAGGATGGTATCCTCCTTTGAATGATACGAGTGTCTTGACTTGGCACATGTTCACGCATGTAGTTGAAACAAAATCAGCATAGCCTCCACGATATTTATGTTCATGGTGATTTATATCCTACTCATGCTTGCACTCAATGTTGGTTAATCTCAATGCATGTTTATGACTATTGTCGCACTCTAGTTGGTCTCTCCCTAGTCTTTTTCTATCCTTCACTTGTACTAAGCGGGAATACTGCTTGTGCATCCACTTCCATAAACCCAAAGTTGTTCCATATGAGTCCACCATATCTATCTATATGCGGTATTTACCTGTCGTTCCAAGTAAATTTGCATGTGCCAAACTCTAAACCTTCAGATGATAATCTGTTTTGTATGCTCGAATCGCTCATGTAGCAAGTAGGGCAGTCAATATCTTCCATGCTAGGTGTGTTATTCTCACGATGAGTGGACTCCGCTCATCATTCATGAGAAAATGGTTGGTAACCGGGATGCGCCCTGTCCCATGCTCAAATCAAATCAAAATATAATTGCAAACAAAACTCCCCCAGGACCATTGTTAGTTGGACGGTACCCGTTGTTTCGGACCAGCCGCGGAATGTGCTTGTTGGTGGTGGGGGAGTATAAAGTTTACCTTTCTATTTGGGAACCACCTATAATGTATCTACTATGGAAGATACCGAGATCTCTAGGTTGTTATGTTGACAATGAAAGCACACCGCTCCAAATATTATTCATCTCTGTTTCAAAACCTCGAGCTCTGGCACCTCTACAAATCCCTGCTTCCCTCTGCGAAGGGCCTATCTATTTACTTTTATTGCTGAGTCATCATCCTCTTATAAAAACACCAATTAGAGAGCACCAATGTCATTTGTATGCATTGTTATTAATTTATATTGAGTATGATTGTGACCGGATCTATTTTTACATGAATTACAATGTCTAGTCAGTCCTTGATCTACAGGGGTGCTCTGCATTTATGTTTTGCGATCACAGAAAGGGCTAGCGAGATGCCATCTTGTTATATCGTATGATGATCATTTTGAAAAAGTGTTGTCATCTGAGATTTATTATTATTGCTCACTAGTTGATTATGCCATTGATTTGAGTAAATGTGAGACCTAAATGTTATTGGCAATATGGTTAGTTCATAATCTTTGCTGAAAACTTGAACGCTGGCTTTACATATTTGCAACAACTAGATCAAACAGAGTTTGTAAAAGTTTTTCTTTATCACTTTCAGTTTATCAACTGAATAGCTTGAGGAAAAGCAATGGGTTAAGCTTGGGGGAGTTGATATGTGTCCATCATATCTACTCTTCCAAACTCTTTTACCCTTGTTTTGGACTCTAATTTGCATGATTTGAATGGAACTAACCCGAACTGACGCTGTTTCGGTAGAATTGCCATGATGTTATTTTTGTGCAAAAATAAAATTCTCGGAATGACCTGAAACTTCACGGAGATTAATTTTGGAATAAAAAAAATATGGGCGAAAGAATCAACTAAAGGGGACCCACCACCTGTCCACAAGGGTGGAGGGCTCGCCCACCCCCTGGGGCGCGCCCTCCTATCTTGTGGGTCCCACGGACCTCCATCGACCTCAAATCCAACTCCATATATTCACGTTCGGGGAGAAAAAAACGGAGAGAAGATTCATCGCGTTTTACGATACGGCACCGCCACCTCCTGTTCTTCCTCGGGAGGGCAGATTTGGAGTCCTATTTGGGCTCCGGAGAGGGGAAATCGTCGCCATCGTCATCGTCAACCATCCTCCATCACCAATTTCATGATGATCACCGTCGTGCGTGAGTAATCCAATCGTAGGCTTGCTGGACGGCGATGGGTTGGATGAGATTTACCATGTAATCGAGTTAGTTTTGTTAGGGTTTGATCCCTAGTATCCACTATGTTCTAAGATTGATGTTTCTATGACTTTGCTATGCTTAATGCTTGTCACTAGGGCCCGAGTGCCATGTTTTCAGATCTGAACCTATTATGTTTTCATGAATATATTTGTGTTTTTGATCCTATCTTGCAAGTTATAGTCACCTACTACGTGTTATGATCTGGCAACCTCGGAGTGACAATAGTCGGGACAGTTCCCGGTGATGACCGTAGTTTGAGGAGTTCATGTATTCACTAAGTACTAACGCTTTGGTCCGGTACTCTATTAAAAGGAGGCCTTAATATCCCTTAGTTTCCAATAGGACCCTGTTGCCATGGGAGGGTAGGACAAAAGATGTCATGCAAGTTCTTTTTGATAAGCACGTATGACTATTCGGAATACATGCCTACATTATATTGATGAATTGGAGCTAGTTCCGTGTCACCCTAGGTTATAACTGTTGCATGAGGAATGCCATATGAAATAATTATCCAAAATTTGATCCATTTCCTACGAGCTCGTTTCATATTGATCTTTGCTTCGTGACTTTTCCGTTGCTACAAAACTGCTACTGTTACTTTTGTCACCGTTACCGTTACTTCCATACTACTTTGCTACTAAATATTTTGCTGCAAATATTAAGTCTTTTAGGTGTGGTTGAATTGACAACTCAGCTGCTAATACCTGAGAATATTCTTTGGCTCCCCATGTGTCGAATCAATAAATTTGGGTTGAATACTCTACCCTCGAAAACTATTGTGATCCCCTATACTTGTGGGTTATCACCGGCCACTGGACCCGCGTTAGTTTGTTGATCATGGCCCCGCCACAGTCCGCATGTTCATCGCCAACTACCTTGGGCTTGACGTTGAACACCTTTAGCCATAGGCCGAAGTGTGGCTGGACTCGGAGGAAGGCCTCACACAAGATGATCAATGACGAGATGTGGAGAAGGGAGTTTGGGGCTAGATCGTGAAAATCAAGCCCGTAGAAGAACACCAACCCCCTCACAAAGGGGTATAGGGGGAAATCTAAGCCCCCTAAGGAAATGAGGGAGGAATACGACCCTTTTGTCTGGCCTGGGCGTAGGGATGATCTGGCCCTCTTCGTGGGACCGATGGGCAGTGTCGGCCGACAAGTAGCCGGCCTACCTCACCTTCAAGATGTCGCCGTCGGTGACAATGGAGGCCTCACACTTCCTATTGGCGCCGGATCCGGCCATGGCTGAAAGAGACAGAGTGGGATTTGCTGTGGAAGTAGAGAAAAGGGGTGCTAGATCTCTGAAGATCTGTGCGAGCAGAAGGTGGAAGGAGGCATGGGATGCTGACTGTTGTAGCTCCCCCTTTATAGGTTGTGGACAAGCCAGGGGTTCTTCTCCACTTCCCGATATGCTCGCAATGTTATGAGCGGGCAGGGGAATCGAAGTCATTGATCATATCCCCCGGAAAGCTGGGTACGATCTCCACCTTTGATGAGAAGTGCCAGACGTGGCGTCGGCCTCGAGCTGCACTTCAAGAAACACTAACCGCTCAGCGTTATGGCCAAACGCGACTCTTCGTTGAAGGAGGAAAAGTTGTCAGACGAAGGCACTGTTTACACTTGAACGGTTTTTTGTTTTTACCTTCGTTGCTAAGGAAAACTACCATTTCAGATTGCATACATGAACAAAGCGAATCAGAGAACTCCCCTCGCAAGCCGAATACTGTTAGGTGAGAAGATGCCGGACACAAGCTTTGGCGTTGGAGGCAAGTTCGGGGGCTACTGAGTGGGTCATGGACTAAGGGGTCCTCAGGGAGTCGGCCCGTTGGATATGGGGTGAACTAGTGAAGCCGCATAGCGATGGGAGATGTATGAAGCTGTGGTGTGTCCTCCAAGTCAAGGATAGACAGGATCTCCTTTTTCCTTCTTGTAATCTATCTTCGGTAACCCTAACCCTATCGGTGTCTATATAAACCGAGGGTTGTAGTCTTTAGAGATAGGGCTATATTCATCACCTCATCACCTTAGGGTTTAGCTCATGCTGATCTCGAGGTAGATCTACTCTGTAAACCATACTACACATCCAATATAATCAAGTAGGATGTAGGGTATTACCTCTTCGAGAGGGCCCGAACCTGGGTAAACACCGTGTTCATCGTTCCTTGTTCCCCATCGATCTCAGATCCACAGTTTGGGACCACTACCCCAAGGTCTGCCGGTTTTGACACCGACAGCTATCACAAATGATTTAATGGGGAAAATTGTGTGTGATGTCCGTACGAACGGAAATGTTTTCCCTGGATTGACTGTGTGGGATGTACATAGGAACGAAAATGTACTTCTTGGATTGATTGTGTGGAATGTACAAGAGAACGGAAAATTATTCCTTGGATTGACTATGTGGAATGTACATACATATGGAAACATTTGTCTGGGACTGACTGTGTTGGATGTACTTACGACCGGAAACGATTGGGCCTGTATAATTGTATTTTTAACACAACTGTACGTATAACCATATTTGATCGCTCGCCATCGCACAGAACCTCATTTTGCCTAGCGTGTGTGACTGGAGGTCCTATCCCTGACGGTTTCTGGGCCGTGTGGGAAGGATCCCCCTATCGCCCACGCTCAGTTGGAGACAGTTCAAAATGCCGTCGTGGAAAGGGGTTAAAAACCGTTTGTATAGCACCTCGTTGTACCAGTGTATGCATATGATGTGGTATAGCCTTCGTCATGATAATAAGTTTATGTATGAGATGGTTATATGTTGTAATGTTAATTGGCCCGCACATCACGTCATGATGGTTGGAGCCACGAGATTGCCACGTTAATGTAAATATCCTAGAGATAGCCTACAGGTTACAGGTGACGATGGCAAATCGTACACGAAGGACCCAGTGAGGAGAAGGTGTTCTAGGTGCGGGATGAAGCGCTGTAATTTCGTGCCATGGTGGAATTTCTGAATTTTGTGCCATGACAACGTTTTTTGAAACAGTCTCCATGGCAACGTTTTCTGAAATTGCCGCCACGACATTGTTTTTTAAATGGTTGCCATGACATTGGCCGTCAGGACGCTTCAACTGGAGATTGAAGATGATCACGGAGATTCCCGGCGCCTAGGGCTATGCCATGTTATGCTTTTATGAACTGCTTGAGATGTATATCCCTTTGTTGTTTGCACCCTTTGATTGTGCAGTAGTCAATTATCAGGGTGATCTCTCACAGTAAATATCAAGTGAAAGGTGCTCTTCCTAGTGCTGCAACTGTCTAGGACATTCTAGCAACTCGAAGTTCGGCATGTCCACATGAGTACAAATGAGATGAGAGATGTAAGACGGAGATGGTCAGACCATTGTGCAAATAACACTCGGTTACCTTGAAGTTCTAGCAGAAACGTTCTGAGCTCGGAGCACAAAGAATCGAAATATGAACAAGAGTCATATGGTGATATGATCGGCAATAGTTTGCCTACCGGTCAAAATTCATGTCATCAGTGATGTCCACATCAATTTTTGCGAACTAGATTTGGATCTTGAATCACTTAAAATCAATTATGAGAGATATTGTTTTGAGTGGGAGCACAATTATGTATTAGTTAAGTACAATCACTATTGCAAATTAATTATGAACTATGCCTATGTGTATTTTGGATTATAGTTGTAGAATTATGGCTGACGGTTCCACCATTGTTGTTGAAATTGATTGACTATTATTTATCTAGTTGAATCTTTTACGATTGAGAGGATTGTCCTCTAAGAGTGCCAAGAAGAATTTTTTTCCTAGTGCATGATTGCAATGCTCTCTTTCTAATGCTATGGAGGATAAAACTGATCATGTCCTTCGATCCAAAAGCTAGAACTGCATTATGGTGTACCTGCTTCCGAGAAACCTGAACTTCAAAATGTTTGGGATAGTTACGCTCTACAAGTGTTACATTTTACAAGTTCAGAATGAAAAGGTGGTACACTAATAGCACCCATATCACATTCACGTCACACCCCCAAATGATCGGTCTGGCATGCTGCTGACCCAAGGGATCACGGGTTGTCTTGCTTTCTCACTGACATGTGGGATCATCCTACTTGTGAGCTGTGTTCAGATTTCCCCGAAGAGGAAGGGATGATGTAGTATAGTAGAGATAAGTATTTCCCTCAATTATGAAACCAAGTTTATCAATCCAGTAGGAGAATCACGCAACAACTCATTAACAGCACCTGCACACACAATAACAACTCCTTGCACCCAACGCGCACAAGGAGTTGTCAATCCCTTGACGGTTAGTTGCAAGATTAAATTGTATGGTGATAGATAGATATATCGAACAAAAATACAGAATAAAATTTCAACAAGGTATTTTTAGAATTTTTAGTATATAATAAAGATAGACCGAGGGCCATAGTTTTCACTAGAGGCTTCTCTCTTGAAAATTGCATACGGTGGGTAAACAAATTACTGTTGGGCAATTAATAGAAAAGCAAAAAATCATGACGATATCCAAAGCAATGATCATGTATATAGGCATCACGTGCGAGACAGGTAAACCGAAACGATTCTGCATCTACTAGTATTACTCCACACATCGACCGCTATCCAGCATGCTTCTAGAGCATTAAGTTCGTAAAGAACAGAGTAACTCCTTAAGCAACATGAAAATGATGTAGACAAAGTAAACTCACTTATGAATAAACCCTGTCTTTTTATCCTTAATAGCAATGATACAATACATGCATGTCCCTTTCTGTCACTGGGATTGAGCACCACAAGATACCCATTACAAAGTATCTCTCCCATTGCAAGATAAATTAATCTAGTTAGCCAAACCAAATCAATAGATCAGAGAGAAATACAAAGCTATTACAATCATCCATAAAAGAGTTTAGAGAATCTCAAATAATATTCATGGATAATCTGATCATAAACTCACAGTTCATTGGATCCCAATAAACACACCACAAAAAGTGATTACATCTGATAGAACTCCAAGAACATCGAGGAGAACATTGTATTGAAGATCAAATAGAGAGAAGAAGCCATTTAGCTACAAACTATGGACTCGTCAGTCTGTGGTAATCTACTCATGCATCATTAGAAGAGCAACAAGGTTGATGTAGAGCCCCTCCGTGATCAAATCCCCTCCGCCAAAGTGTCGAGAAGGGCTTCCAGATGGGATCCCTTGAGAACAGGAAATTGCGGCATCAGAAAAAGTATTTCGTGGACTCCTCTGTTGGTTTCCTGATTTTAGAGAATTTATAGAGGCGGGTTAGGTCAAACGGAGCTCATGGGCCCCGGGAGCCACCAGGGCGCGACCTACCCCTGGGTGCACCCTGGTGCCTCGTGGGCCACTACTCCATCTTCTTGTCCCCTGTCGAAGCTTCCAGGGTCTCCTATGTCTACAAAAAATCTCCAAAAAGTTTTGTCGCATTTGGACTTTGTTTGGTATTGATATTCTGAAAAATCAAAAATAGGCAGAAAACAACAACTGGCGCTGGGCGCTAAGTTAATAGGTTACTCCCAAAAAATGATATAAAGTTGCTTGTAAGTGTATACAAAACATTCAAGATTGATATTAAATAGCATGGAACAATAAAAAAATTATAGATACGTTCGAGACGTATCAAGCATCCCCAAGCTTAATTCCTGCTTGTCCTCGAGTAGGTAAATGATAAAAAAGCTCTTTTTGATGTGGAATGCTACCTATCATATTCATCATATAATCTTTCTTTTGTGGCATGGACATTTGAACTTGAATGATTCAAAGCAATGGTCTATAGTTTGACATGAAGACATAAATAGTCAAGCATACTAACAAGCAACCATGTCTTTTGAAATATCAATGCTAAATATAGTTATCCCTAGCCCATTATGCTCAGTCATTGATCCATTGATGAAACACACTCCATATTAGCTACACCCAATGCGCAAGTATGACAATAGTGCTCTCTAGTTGGTGCTTTGTAAGAGAAGATGGAGACTTAAAAATAAAACAAAAAATTGCATAAAAGTAAATAGATAGGCCCTTCGCAGAGGGAGTAGAGATTTGAAGAGGTGCCAGAGCTCAAGGCCTAAATGACAATGATAAAATTATTTTGAGAGGCATGCTTTTCCTGTCAACAAAAACGACCGAGAATTCCCAATATCTTCCATGCTAGACACATTATAGGCGGTTCCCAAACAGAAAATAATGTTTATTTCCTTTCCACCATTCTTCCACAATCCATGGATAGCCACATCCATGGGTGCCTTCCATACCAACACTTTCCAAGGAATTTATTATTATCATCTTATTGTTTTTCATTTTGGGACTGGGCATCCCTATTACCCTGCCACTTTCTCGTGCAATGACAAGTGAATAAACACTCATCATGAGAATAACACACCTAGCATGGAAAATATTTGCCACCCCTACCACTTCATTAGCGGTACGTGCACACAAAACGGAAAATTATTTTGGAAAGCTAGAGTTGGTAGATGCCAGTTTACTTGGAATGGCATGAAAATACCCCATATAGGTAGATATGGTGGACACATTTGGCACAACTTTGGGTTTAAGGAATTGGATGTACAAGCAACAATCCCGCTTAGTACAAATGAAGGCTAGCAAATAGATTGAGAACCGACCAACCAAAAAGCGAAAACGGTCATAAACATGCATTGAACATAACTAACACTGAATAATGCACCATAAGTAGGATATAATTTCGTTGCATAACTATTGACTTTATGTGCATGCATAGGGAATCACAAACCTTAACACCAATATTCTTACTAAACCAAAATTAGTCACTAACATGACTCACATATTATAATCTCCATATCACGAAACTATTGCAAGGAATCGAACTTATCATATCCAATGATCTATATGAAAGTATTTATTATATCGCTCTTCAATATTCATCACTTTGGGACCAAATTCATATCTTGTGCAAATTACCATTACTATTATCAACTCCCAAAAAGATATAAGCGAAGTATTAGAGTGCAATTATTTCTTCAAAATTTAATGATCGTTGTGCTCAAAAAGATGTAAGCGAAGCACTAGAGCAACTACCTAGCTCAAAAGACTTAAGTGAAGCACATAGAGTATTCCAACAAATCAAGATAAATGTGTGTCTCTCTCACATAAGTGTGTCAAGAAAAGATGATTGTGACAAACTAAAAAGCAAATAAAGCAAAGACTCATATAATACTCGACGCTTCAAGCAAAACTCATGATATGTGACTAATAAAAATATAGCTCCAAGTAAAATTACCGATAGTTCGTAGAAGAAAGAGGGGATGCCTTGCGAAGCATCCCCAAGCTTAGTTGCTTGGGAGTCCTTGAATATTACCTTGGGGTGCCTCGGGCATCCCCAGGCTCAAGCTCTTGCCACTCCTTATTAATTCATCCATCGTGATCACACCCAAAACTTGAAAACTTTAATCACACAAAACTCAACAAAACCTTTGTGAGATCCGTTAGTATAATAAAGAGAATCACTACTTTAAGTACTATCCCAAACCCATTCATATTTTATTTTTGCATTATGACTACCGTATTCTAACTTATCCATGGCTTGTACCCCCGGTACAATCCATAGTTCCATCAAAACAAGCAAAAGAGTGCATTAAAAACAAAATCTGTCAAAAATAGAACAGCCTGCAGTAATCTGAACATTGAACATACTTTTGTAACTCCAAAAATTCTAAAACATTAGGACAACATGGGAAATTGGTATATAAATCATGTGTAAAAAATTCAGAATTTTATCAAGCTCCAGCAAATTTTAACAATTCTGCTACGGGACGCAAAAGTTTATGTTTTTGCATAGAATCAAAGCAACTATCATCCAAATCGTCCCCAAGGCTTTACTTGGCACAAATACTAATTAAAACACAAAAAAAAATTGTGCACACAAGAAAACAGAAAAAATCACTATTGGATTGTCTCTGAACCAGTACTTTCCTTATAGCCATTAAGATAGGCTTGAGATTTTATTGATGTTCACATGAAAGATAATAATTGAAACACAAAGAGAGCATCATAAAACATGTGATAAACACATTTAAGTCTAAAATACTTCCAATTCATACGAATTTTATAAGCAAACAGATTATCAACACAAGCAATATCTAGCATATGCAAAGGAGAGGAGTAAAATGTTGACAATCTGAACACAACCAGAGGTAATTTAGTAACATGAAAATTTCTACAACCATATTTTCCTCTCTCATAATAGTTACATGTAAGATCATAATAGAATTCAACAATATAGCTATCATATAAATTTTTCTCTTCATGATCCACATGCATAAAAAATTTATAATCTTCCAAGATAGTGGGATTAACATCAATTAAAGTCACGACCTCACCAAACCCACTTTTAGAAAAAAAATCAGAAGATTGAACACTCACCGAATATATGGGATTATTTTTACCTAAGTTGACATTCTTCCAAACCCAATTTTCAATATTATTGCAAGCATTATTATCAATATCATATTCAGCGTGAGGCTTAAATAAATTTTCTAGAACATAAGAAGCATCACCCCAATCGTGATCATTACAATGAGTAGTGGACATGACAAAATCATCATCCCCAAGCTTGCTGTTTTACATATTAACACAATTGACATTAATAGAATTTATAATAACATTATTGCAATCTTTCTTTTTATTCAAGGAGCTATGATTAATCACTTTATAAATTTCTTCTTCGAACACTTCATCACAACTTTCAGATTCACGATCTTCAAGCAAAACTTCATAAAGATAATCTAGTGCACTCAACTCACTAGAAATTGGTTCATCATATTAGGATATTTTAAACAAATTAGCAAGAGGATGAGGATCCGTCTTAATTTTTCTTATTTATTTTTCTGTTTTTGAGTGATGACATGAAGGCAAAAATCAAGCAAAAAAGCTAAAGGATAAAGAAAAATATTTTTGTGTTTTTGTGAAAAAGTTTTAGAAATGGGGGAGATGAAAACGAGAGGCAAATAGAAAATAATGTAAATGCAAGGAGATGAAATTTTATGCATAGGTACTCGATATATGATGATGATGTCTCCCCAGCAACAGCACCAAAATTCTTCCTGCTAATTGTGAGTTGCGTTGGGATTTCCCCGAAGAAAAGGGGATGATGTAGTACAGTAGAGATATGTATTTACCTCAATTATGAAACCAAGGTTATCAATCCTGTAGGAGAATCATGCAACAACACGTTAACAACACCTGCACACAAAACAACAAATCCTTGCACTCAACGTGAATAAGGGGTTGTTAATCCCTTGACGGTTAATTGGAAGATTAAATTGTATGTTGATAGATAGATAGATAGACCAAACAAAAATATAAAATAAAATAAATAAAGTAAAAGTGCAGCAACGTATTTATAGGATTTTTAATATATGATAAAGGTAGACCCGGGGGCCATAGTTTTCACTAGAGGCTTCTCTCTTGAAAATGTCATACGGTGGGTAAACAAATTATTGTTGGGGATCATGTCCGACACAAGTAAACTGAAACGATTCTTCATCTACTACTATTACTCCACACATCGACAGCTATCCAGCATGCATCTAGAGTATTAAGTTCATAAAGAACGGAGTAACACCTTAAGCAAGATGACATGATGTAGACAAATTAAACTCATGTATGAATAAACCCCATATTTTTATCCTTAATAGCAACGATACAATACGTGACATGTCGCTTTCTATCACTGGGATTGAGCACCGCAAGATCGAACCCATTATAAAGCACCTCTCCCATTGCAAGATAAATCAATCTAGTTCACCAAACCAAATCAATGGATCGGAGAGAAACGCGAAACTATGAAAATCATGCAAAAAATAGATCAGAGGAAACTCAAATAATATTCATGGATAATCTGATCATAAACTTAAAATTCATCGGATCCCAACAAACACACAGCAAGACGTGATTACAACGGATAGCACTCTAAGAACATCGAGGAGAACATTATATTGAAGATCAAATAGAGAGAAGAAGCCATCTAGCTACTAACTATGGACCCGTAGCTCTATGGTAAACTGCTAACCCATCGGAAGGGCATCAAGATTGATGTAGAGCCCCTTCATGATCGAATCCCCCTCCGACAGAGTGCCGGGAAAGGTCTCTAGACGGGATCTCCCGAGAACAGGAACTTGCGGCAGTGGAAAAAGTATTTCGTGGACTCCTTTGTTGGTTTCCCGATTTTAGAGAATTTATAGAGGCGGAGTTAGGTCAAACGGAGCTACATGGGCCCCACGAGCCACCAGGGTATGCCCAACCCCCTGGGCGTGCCCTGGTGCCTCTTGGGCTACTGCTCCACCTTCTTGTCCCCTCCTGAAGCTTCCAGGGTCTCTTATGTCCAAAATATCACCAAAAAGTTTCGTGTCATTTGGACTTCGGTTGGTACTGATATTCTGAAAAACCAAAAACGGGCAGAAAACATCAACTCGCACTGGACAATAAGTTAATAGGTCAGTCCCAAAAAATGATATATAATTGCTTGTAAGTGTATATAAAAGATCCAAGGTTGATACTATAATAGCATGGAACAATAAAAAATTATAGATACATTGGAGACGTATCGGATCGCATGTAAGCGAAGGGAATCTCCAATGTTGCCACACCCGGAGCTGACTACACTAGCCCACAAAAAACCTTCATCCGTCAGCCACGTGCGTTCTCGCCCTGCGCCAGCTGCCCGCATTCATGTCGTCCATTCGTATGCCGCCATTAAGCAGGCTCGCTGCCCGAGGAACCAACTCTGGTGACTCATTGGTCCACCCGGATGCTTGGCCTCACCGAAATCTGCTACTTAAAGGCGGTAACACCAAGCTAAAGACCACACCAGAGCACATGATCCTCGCTGGCACCACATCCACCATGACTGCGAGCGGGAACGCTCTATGGGAGAGCCTGTATTCGGAGATGAAGCTCGAGGTTGCCGCCCTAGCTCAACGCGCCGCTCGCAATGCAATGCCAACGTAGCCAGACGCAGACACGGTCGCACAATTGCTGGCCATGCCGGCAGCCGAGGATGAGAGCGCAGCCAGCCGCGCGTCCTACGCACCGTCGTCCAACATTGGGGGCATGTGGTTGGTGAATAGTGTTGGACCGTCCATGTACATCATCGACCTCATGTCCATCGGCACCACCGAGGTCGCGGACTCCTCCGACGATGTGTAGGGAATGGGAGGCGACAGACCATGTTGTCCCAAGTCGTCCGGTCAGTCTCCCATGTTCTACTCTTCCTCGTCGAAGACCATATCTTCACTTCACAGGTCTTGAACCCAGCGCCATTCATGGAGATGACAGATGGAGGACGTGGTCGCCGATGCAGAATACAAAGGAAAGTGGACGTCAGCCGCTGTCGTAGGATAGGTTTAGGGTCGGGTTTATTTTCTTTTTTTGTCTTAAAAGTTTGAATGTAATGAAAATCTGCCATGTGCATGAATGTCGCCCGGTTTATATGAACTTTGACAATAAAAAGATAAATTATATGAAAATATATTGAATAATGTTTTTAATTGTATTTACTTGGTATTGTGGTTGCCATTGTTTTTGTATGCATAAAATTGGTTAAAGTTTATAAAGTTTGACCCGAGATAAAGCTAATATGCGAAGTAAATAAAAACAGAGGGTTTACATACACAATTTCTTGTAGTCCCACCAAAAGTACGTCCGCTACACATTTATCCATTTTACACCTTTCGCTCCCTCTGTTTGTCAAACCAACTTAGCCAAACCCCAGCACATCATGCGCGAAAAGACCTTCCTGCGCTATTTTAGTCGAGATTTGTATCGATGGATCATGTGAAGCACCAAAACCAAGTGTTATGCTCTACAAGTTCAAAAGGAAAATGAGGTACACTTACAACATGACTGTCGTAGTCGCATTGCACTCCTCACATGATCACTCCTACAGACAGCTCACCCAAATGGAACGCGCTCCAGCTTGCCTCTTCATTGACACATGGGACCGCATTGGGAGAAACTGACCATGCGCCAAACTCCCCAGCCCACCATGCAAAATTTCTCCCAAATCCCAAAATTCAACTCCCCTTCAGCCAACTAGCCAATCCCAAACCCCCTGCCCCGCCCCCTCCACTACATTCGCTCCGCCAAAGCTGCCCTCCCTGCTGCGCTGATACGTCAGCGCCGCGGTTCTTTGAGGGGACACATGGCGATCCTCTCGCTCCCACAGTACGCCCTCCTAATCTTTCGTCCTCCAGCTGTGCCGCCACCGTTGGCGATGTTCTTGTGGAGACGCACGATAGTCAGCTTCTCCCACGATATGCACATTCCAGACTGAGGCCCCGTGCATGTCGGAATAGCGCTGGATGTTAGCTGATCGAAGCTATTAATCCCACTGCTTGCTGAAATAGTTTATAGTTAATATGCTCTGCTTAAAAGCTACCTTGCCCTATTCTAGACTCAATCTGCTTTGCTGAGATGGCATGCCACGCCTGATTATTTTCTAAAATATCTTGCCATATTTTAGGACCATGTATGTATTGTGAAGTAGATTGCCATGGTCTCGTAGCCAATCTGTTAGGTGAAATAGCTCGACACCGTTTTACACACAATCTTTGTTGCTGAGATGGCCTTTGATGGTTGTGTCCTCGACCTCATTGATTCTTGAAATAGCCTGCCATAATTTAGCACTCAATCTATTTGCTGACGTCAGATCACGGATTCCGCAAACCCTTGAGTTGTTCGAACTCTGGGGTGCGTGCGAAGAACTCCTCCTCCCCAGTCTGCCTGCTCAGTAATCTCACGGCCTAGCTCGATGAACCGAATGGACAAGAGACATAGCAGTTTACCCAGGTTCGGGCCACCTTGCGGTGTAAAACCCTACTCCCGCTTTGTGGTGGATTGGCCTCGTGGGGCTGAGGATGAACTAGTACAGTGGCCGAACAACCTCCGGAGGAGGGGTGTTCTTGAGCTTGATGAGCTGGTGGATGTCAGGATGATCCGAATGATCCGTCCCTTCTATGGTGGTGGTGCTGCTCTATTTATAGTGGCCTTGGTCCTCTTCCCAAGTATAGGCGGGAAGGGATCCCACAACACCCAAATTCAAAGGGGGACATCTAGTACAAGCTATCCTGATGAAAGTAGTCTTCGCCTGCAAAAGCCTCTAGTCGTGATGCCGCGGTGGGCTCGGCGATGACCTCCGTCCTGCCGTCCTGGCGGTCTTGGTCTTGTTGCACCAGAATGGAAACCTTTGGCTGATTCCTCAAGACTCCGCACCTGCGCTTGCCTCCTTAGCACCAAAGAGGAAACTTGTACACTACGCCCGCCTAGCCTTGGTCGTCATGGCTCACGTCATTCGAACCTTGCGAGGTGAGCCTTGCATAGAAATCTCTGCCCCTCGGGAGGCATCCTGAGGAGGCCGCCCCTCGAGGAGGTCTTGGTGTTGTCCGCCTCGCGAGGCTTGGCCCCTCGCGAGGGTCTTGAGTTGTTGATGTCAAAGCTGGGCCGTACCGGGCCTTTGATGGAGCCACGCCATGGGCCGCAAGTAGGCAAGTCTGGGTACCGCCGTTCCTAGGACGCCGATAGTAGCCCTCGGGCGCAAGGTGTGCGAACTTGGCTTCGAGGCGAAGCCAAAGGGAAAGTGTGGAGCACCGCGGGCCCTAACCGCGTGTGGCCTCTATCGACGCTTGGCGATTGATGGGACGTGGGCGTCTTCGCTTCCCCATGCTTCCCCGACAATTGCTCCTGGTTGACAAAAAAGGCTGGCGCCTGCTGTGGAGCCTTCACTGCCCTTCCTTCGTCTTGCTCCAGATCCCCTTCTCGTTCCGGCCGGAAAAGCTCCAGATCCGCCAAACTTCTTCCCCAAGCCCACGATCGATAGCCGCCAACAAGGAGAAGTCCTTGGCCACGGCTGCGCGCTCACCCTCTTGGTTCGAGCCTGCCCTGAGTGCGTCCACCATTGCCGAGGAGAAGCACCTCGTTGTCTCGCTCCAACTAACGGCGGGCAGCAGCAACGAGGGGGAGAGACGGCACTCCAGGTCGGCTCCGCCAAGCCGGAAACCTTGGGCGGCACCTTCTACCCCTTCTTCCTGCACAGCGTCTTCGCGGGGCTAGTTCCCCCTTTCTCCAGCTTCTTTTATGTTGTCCTTCGCCACTACAATCTCCAGGCCCTTCATCTTCATCCCAACTCCATCCTCCTCCTGTCAATCTTCGCCTTTTATTGCGAGGCATTTGTGGGGGTGATGCCCTACTTGGCACTGGTCCGCCACTTCTTCTACCTTCGGGTCAATGATAGCCAGTGTTCGAGGTGCGCCAACTTCATCGCGGCCAATGGCAGCAGCACAATTTCGCGGGCCGGGAAGAAGGTGGAGGACTTCCGGAACAAGTGGATCTTCATGGACGCCAAGCACTCCTACCCTCGGCTGGAGATGCCGACTGGGCTACCGACGCCCCACGAAGGATGGTCTCACGGGAAGCTCACCGATTCCCGTGCGCAGCAGTTGATGGAGAAGATGGTGGCCGACCTGAAGCCGGACGACCTGAAGGCGGATAAGCTGATGGGAGCCATGATCGTCAAGGTGTTCTATCACACCCTGATTTTCATGCCACAACACTTAGGCTAATAAATCATGATAAAGTGTGGTTTGACAAAAGCTTTTGCATTACTTGGCTTTTTATTTGAGTTGGTTTTCCCTCTGTGATTTTCAAGTGCTCTTTAAAGTCAACACAACTCCACCTTCTATACTTCATCACCTTGCCCCAAACTTCTGCCAAATGATCATGCCATGTGTATAGTGCAATACAGTATTTTTTTTACAAAAATAATTTGGCCAAATAGTATTTTTAGTTAGTTTTCCAAAAAACCTTGAATTGAGGTTTGCACTACAAGTACTTGATTTGGGGTATGAAAAAGCTTTCAAAAAGTATATTTGACTCCTATTAGGTATAGGATTCCCATAAACCACAAAAATATAATTTCAAAAGTTATTTTACTATTTTATTCAAAGGCTTTTTCTTAAGGCCAGAAATGGTCTTTAATAGGTTAAAATTATTTTTATGTTTCAAAAATATTTGAGAAAATTTTGGGAAGCTCAGTGGACATATATTTTCCATATATAAGAGTTTCTACACATGTTCATGTTAAAAATATTGGTCAAATCCCTCAAAAATCTTTTATGGATATTTCAAGCATTTGAAATATTTACAAAGGAAATATTCTCCAAAAATTCCAAGAAAATTCTGCCAAGTCACACATGGATAATGTGATTATCCTGCAAAGTTTTGACCCAATCAAAATTGCTTTGATTCACAAAAGTGCCCCAAAACCCTCTCTGCCCAGATTCAAGTTTGAACAACTTTACATTGCCAACTTTTTCCAATTGCCCCCAAACCTTGTGGTCATGCTCACAACCCCAAATGATGACACTACACCAAGTGGTGCATCAAGGGGAATGGTTTTGCATGACTAGATCTTGGAAAACCCATTTCTGTTGATTTCTAGGGTTTACAAAAGTTGCATTGGCAACTTTGTCCAAATAAGCTCAAAATTTGTGGAACACCCTATTTCTATGTGCTATTTTATCCTCTTAAGTCTCATGGCAAGTGGAATTCATTTACTTGCCCAAACCAACAACAAACACTTTCTGCCATTTTACCAAAACAACTACTTTGACATCTTCCAGTAATCTCCATGACTCCATATTTTTACCACAGCTGGCCCTGGTCACCTTGCACCCCCAGTAACAATTGCAAGTCCACAGCTCGATTATTGGGGGGGGGGGGGTAAAACCTCTCTTTCCCTCTTTGGACAGCCCCTTTCCCCCTCTCTCTCAACCCCACTCCTCTCCTACTGGCTCCCTAGGGCATCCAATGCCCCTCCCCTCTTCTTTACTGCCCCCTAGAGCTACCAGACATCAGCGGTCGAGCCCACAAGGCATATAAAATGCCATGACAAGCCAAATGCATGCTCCAGAGCACGCTACAGTGCGGCCAGGCACTGTAGCCGCCCCCTGCCAACCACCTCCGGCCACCTCGGGCCTCCCCAGCGCGCCTGACGAGGTGCCTCGGCGTCTGCGACACGCCACGCCTCTGTCCCCCTCCTCCTTCTCCCTCCTCCTGCCCCTGCTGTGTGACGCCCGGATAATTAAGCTACAGTGAACCTCTGCTAATGATGCAACGTCACTTCATTACTGTTGCTAATCTCACGTTAGTTCGAAACGATTTAAATTCAAAGTCAAAATCAAGCAAACAATAAAAGTTTTCAAATATTAAAACTAAAATGTTCTTCATGTGCCAAATAATCCATACCTAATATTGGCAGTGAACCAACAGTTTTGCAAATGTCTAAGTGCCCTAAACCACTTTAAAACAGTGGCTAAAAGTATAGTTTAAATGCCTTTTTAAATTATGAAGGTTGCAAACTATTTCAAAAGCCTCACAATCTTTTTGTGGCAGTGCCCAATAATTCTTCGAAATTGTTTTGGCCATTGGCATAATTTTGCAAAGTCATTATTGGCTAAAAAGAAAATGCAAAAGCTGCTAAAAATAAAAAGAAAAAGAAAGAAAAGGAAAAAGGAAAAGCAGAGAGAGAGAAAGCCCCTACCCCACTTGGGCTTCGGCCCACCCGAGCCAGCTGGCCCAGCAGGCCGGCCCACTCCCCCCTCACCGGTCGCTCCCTCCCCTTCCTGTTCCTCTGCTCTGTGTCGCTACAGGGGCGAGGTCGACCCCGACCACCTCGTCGGCCTCGCTGGGAGAGGCTAAGGGCGACGCCTCGGGCTCCCCTCGTCTCCCCTCACCCACTTGCCCTCTCCACTTGCCCCCTTCCTCTCTCTCTCGCCCACGCGCTCTCCTTCCTCTCCCCGGTTCCGCATCCATGCCCGAGCGTGGTCGCCGCCGTCCTCGTCGTTGTCGCGGCCACCGGCGGCCCCGCGCCTGCTGATCCTGTCGGTGAGCTCCGCGGGGGTCCACTCCTTCAACTGATGGCCTCAGCTGGAGCTCGGAGGCGCTGCAGCATTGGATCCCCTTCGTCCCCATCTCCGGCTGCCGTCGATCTTCTTCGTCTCCGGCGCCGCCCCTACAGCTCCTAAACCGCCACCGAGCCTCCTTGTGCTCCGCGGTGAGCTCTCCTTCCTCCCCGCTCTCTTCTCCTCGCCCCAACATGCCCGTAGTTGCCGTCTCGTACGTGCCCGAGCCCATCACCGCAGGAGCTCATCGCCGACGAGCTTCCGGCGACCAAATGGTCCCGGGCCAGTGCCGGTTGCACTCACCGCGCCACGTAGATCCTCTCCAGCACCTCCATTTGCTCGCTAGCTCGCCTTAGCCCCGTTTTCCTCGAGCTCCCATACGCGCCGGCGCTTTCGCTCATCGCCGGCGCCGATTCCGGCCAAGCCCGGCCGTGCCACCACCACCAAACGAGGCAGCGTCGAGTGGCCGTTCGAACGGGCCTAGCCGCGCTCTTCCCCGTGCCCTGTAGTCGTTTCCCGACGAACCCCATGGTCCCGCCGCCGTGTTTTGGGTCGCCGGAGTCACTCTGGCGCCGGCCGCCGACGTGGCTAGCCTGGGGCCACCACGGCCCCCAAATGACTGGGTTGACCCAGTCAACTATTGACTGGGCACTCGTGGGCCACTGACGTGTGGGTCTCGCGTGTAATTAATCTAATTTGAAATTAAAAGTTTAATTAGTAATTATATTAGTCTAATGTCTCACTGACATATGGGGCCATACCCCTAATTAGTTTAACTAGATTAGTTAAATCACTTTTATAGCCACTCTCACAGTCCAGTGGGTCCCGCTGGACCCACAGGCCAGGTTTGACGTGGTCAGCTGACCAGCTGGCTGCTGACGTCATCCTCTAGTCATACTGACGTCATAATTCCATTTCTGTTAATTTAGATAATTTCAGAACATGTTTAAAACTTAGAAAAATCCTATAAAATAAACCGTCGCTCGGATGAAAATGTTTTCTATATGAAAATTGCTCAGAAAAATCCAACGAATCCGAATATGCGGTTCGTTTATCTGTCACATGCCTCTAGCATGCTGAACTTGGAATATTTCCCCTTGGTCATCTGTCTGACATAGGTCCAGAACCGGGAATACATTTCCGGTTG
The DNA here is from genome assembly GCF_018294505.1 of Triticum aestivum. Taxonomy (NCBI): domain Eukaryota; kingdom Viridiplantae; phylum Streptophyta; class Magnoliopsida; order Poales; family Poaceae; genus Triticum; species Triticum aestivum. Next base: position 229,248,523 of record NC_057802.1, on the reverse strand, counting down.
AATTCCCCCTTCACCTTTATCGTGTAGCCATACGTTAGGTCACACCCAACACATCATATTGCCATGTTATACTTTGTGATGCCTTGTTTGCTCTATATTTATTGTTTCTTCCCCCTCTTCCCTCCGGTAGACCCCGAGACCGATGTTGCCCCTTTGATCGACTACGTCGACGACGACCCCTCCTTGCCCGAGCAACCAGGCAAGCCCCCCCTTGATCACCAGATATCGTCTATTCTTCACTATACTGCTTGCATTAGAGTAGTGTAGCATGTTACCGATTTCGGTTAATCCTATTCTGTTGCATAGCCTGTCATTGTTGCTACCGTTGTTACCCTTACCTGCTATCCTACTGCTTAGTATAGGATGCTAGTGTTCCATCAGTGGCCCTACACTCTTGTCCGTCTGCCATGCTATACTACTGGGCCGTGATCACTTCGGGAGGTGATCATGGGTATATACTATATACTTTATATACATGACACATGTGGTGACTAAAGTCGGGTCAGCTCGTTGAGTACCCGCAAGTGATTCTTATGAGGGGGCTGAAAGGACAGGTGGCTCCATCCCGGTAGAGGTGGGCCTGGGTTCCTGACGGCCCCCGACTGTTACTTTGTAGCGGAGTGACAGGGCAGGTTGAGACCACCTAGGAGAGAGGTGGGCCTGGCCCTGGTCGGCGTCCGCGGATACATAAAAATAACACGCTTAACGAGATCTTGGTATTTGATCTGAGTCTGGCCACTGGCCTAAACGCACTAACCAACTACGCGGGAACGGTTATGGGCACTCGACGTCGTGGTATCAGCCGAAGCCTTCATGACGTCATCGACGGAGCGGCGCGCGCCGGATTGGACTGGAACGTCTGCTAGGCTAGGTCTGCTTCCGGCCGCCCTCGCAACATGCAAGTGTGCAATGGGCGATGGGCCCAGACCCCTACGCCATAGGATTTAGACCAACGTGCTGACCTCTCTGTTTTGCCTAGGTGGGGCTGCGACGTGTTGATCTTCCGAGGCCGGGCATGACCCAGGAAAGTGTGTCCGGCCAAATGGGATCAAGCGTGTTGGGTTATGTGGTGCACCCCTATAGGGAAGTTTATCTATTAGAATAGCCGTGTCCCTCGGTAAAAGGACGACCCGGAGTTGTACCTTTACCTTATGACAACTAGAACTGGATACTTAATAAAACACACCCTTCCAAGTGCCAGATATAACCCGGTGATCTCTCTCTAACAGGGCGACGAGGAGGGGATCGCCGGGTAGGATTATGCATGCGATGCTACTTGGTGAACTTACCATCTACTCTCTTCTACATGGTGCAAGATGGAGGTGGCCAGAAGCGTAGTCTTCGACAGGATTAGCTATCCCCCTCTTATTCTGGCATTCTGAAGTTCAGTCCACCGATATGGCCCTTTACACATATATCCATGCATATGTAGTGTAGCTCCTTGCTTGCGAGTACTTTGGATGAGTACTCATGGTTGCTTTTCTCCCTCTTTTCCCCCTTTCCTTTCTACCTGGTTGTCGCAACCAGATGCTGGAGACTAGGAGCCAGACGTCGACGACGACTCCTACTACACTGGAGGAGCCTACTACTACGTGCAGCCCGCTGACAACGACCAGGAGTAGTTAGGAGGATCCCAGGCAGGAGGCCTGCGCCTCTTTCGATCTGTATCCCAGTTTGTGCTAGCCTTCTTAAGGCAACTTGTTTAACTTATGTCTGTACTCAGATATTGTTGCTTCCGCTGACTCGTCTATGATCGAGCACATGTATTCGAGCCCTCGAGGCCCCTGGCTTGTATTATGATGCTTGTATGACTTATTTATGTTTTAGAGTTGTGTTGTGATATCTTCCCATGAGTCCCTGATCTTGATCGTACACGTCAGCGTGCATGATTAGTGTACGATTGAATCAGGGGCATCACAAGTTGGTATCAGAGCCGACTGCCTGTAGGAATCCCCCTTCCACACTCCTTGGCCGAAGTCGAGTCTAGACATTACAAAACTTTACTAACATGGTTGTGTGTCTTACGGGCCCACGTCGCCATTGGGTGGTAGTAGGATCTTTTACTCCTCGACCTTTACTCTGGGACTCTAAACTCTCTCCTATTCGGGTTAAATGATTTTGCTATAAAGACTAACTGTAGGTTCTCATAAATACTTTCTCCCGGAGAGCCCCTCACCCCAGATGATCGCTTGCTGCACCAGAAGATTCCGAAGATATTCTCTGAGGTTTTCCCGTGACCCATGTGCCCACCGACTTTACAATCCCCTACCACCGATATACCCTTATGGATAACTACCTACAATTGTCGTTTATACCTTCATTCTCAGTTGCTCTTGTTATTACAAGATGCCCTAAATTGCTCTCCGTTGTTCCGAAAGTCCTTTAAGCTTACTGCCTTGCAGTTCTATACCACATGAATACCCATATTGAAGATTCCTCGCACTTATTGAGTATCCGTTCATCCCCAGTTTGTCGGGACCCCGATTCCAAGTCACATCGATCTAGCTGGTAACACCTCATATCACTTTGCGGCCTCACGCACGGTATTCCCACGGGTGTCACCTTACCATGGCCCGGGACCGTTTGCGCCTTTTGGCTCACGTATATGAAAGTGTCGCTAGCATCCATATGACAGAGAACCCGGGCCGACATGGCTAGTCGTGAACCCAAAGCGGCACTAACGTATGGGGACAGGCATACATGAATCAACATCGAACGTGTCGGTCAGCACCGTGCGAATCCGGGCTGTAGCACTGGGCTAACAGGACTCCGGGAACCCGGGCTGTAGCAGGCTAGGCAGGACTCCGGATGTCACCGCGTGACATTTCCCCGAAGGGACAGACACAGGAATGATATGAAACACATGCCGGCCAGTCAAGTGTCCAGAGCAGTAGTGCTGGGCTAGCAGGACTCCGGTGAACCGGGCTGTAGCGGACTACTATGGCTCAAGGAGGCACTAGACTACATTTCCCCATAAGAGAGGCTGCTAAGGATAGATAACTAGATTGTCGGATCCCACACATACCAAGCATTTCAATCATACACACAATATGCTCGATATGTGCAAGTACAACAAGGCATCACAACAAGACTCTACGACTCAGAGTATTTATTCATTAGGCTCCGAAGAGCCAGATATTACAAACATGGGTCTCATGACCCAACATTCAGAGCATACAAGTCAAAGCACATGCGGAAGCTTAACATGTCTGAGTACAGACATCTACAAAAGAAAAAGGCTGCGAAGCCTGACTATCTACCAGATCCTGCCGAGGGCACAAGATCGTAGCTGAGGTAACAAGCTAAACGTCGAAGTCCACATGGAACTACTAGCGAGACTGACGTCTCTCTGCAAAACATAAAATAGGCAAACGTGAGTACAAATGTACCCAGCAAGACATACATCAGAACTAGCTACATATGCATCGGTATCAACAAAGGGGGGTGGTGGAGTTTAACTGCAGCAAGCCAGCTTTGACTCGGTGGCTATCCTAAACTATGACTGCAAGTAACTCTTTTGAGGTGGCGCACACGAGTCCACATATTCACCATATCAATACACCACTATGGATCTGCTCCCGTCTCCCTACGAGAACACCATCCATAGCACTCACGCTTATCTTGCGCATTTTAGAGTATCCACTTTCACTTGTCTATGAACTGTTATAGGCAACCCAGAAGTCCTTTACCACGGACACGGCTATTCGAATAGATCATATTAACCCTGCAGGGGTGTACTTCGTCACACACGCTCTCGCCACTTACCACCATGTACACGTCGTGTACCTCGGCAACCTTCAAGCGGAAGCCTGGCGAGGGAGTCGGCCACGACCTGATTAACCACACAAGTCTCTAGTCCAGGTTTATCGCCTATTCGGGTTCCATCCGCAAGGAGATCCGGCCGGGGTGTCGCTCACGTCCCCAAACGATGTGAACAGGGTTCCCAAGCCCACCTCGACGGATGGATCTACGCTTGGTACACCGTGCCACGGTGCCTAGTCTGTCCCAAGCCCACCTGTACCGGGTACCACTTGGTAGACTACTAACACAACCTACAAACACCAGAAACTAGTTGCAACTCCTGGACAGAGATTGAGGCAGTTAATAAGCCGAGAGGGGTCGAGTTACCGGAACCCAATGTGTGGTAGTAACTGTTCATGGATCACAAACACAGAACTTAGTTCCTGAGGACGGTTTCAATGAGACAACCCACCATGTACTCCTACATGGCCTCTCACCGCTACCTTTACCAATTCGTGTTCACACCCTTAGCTCTCACACAGTAGGACATGTTCACCACTTTCCAATTCATTCCCGATGAATCAGACCTGACCCAACTCTAAGCAATAGCAGGCATGACAAACAAGCATGAATGAGTAGGCACATCAGGGCTCAAACAACTCCTACTCATGCTAGTGGGTTACATCTATTTACTGTGGCAATGACAGGTCATGCAGAGGATAAAAGGGTTCAGCTACCGCAGCAATTAACAGATGAATCGTTGTTGTCCTAATGCAGTAAAAGAGAGCAGGAGCGAGAGAGTGGGATTGTATCGGAATGAGCAAGGGGGTTTGCTTGCCTGGCACTTCTGAAGATAGCATTGAGTCTTCATTAGTGTCAACGATCACAACGCCGGAACATCGTCTACCGAGAGGGGACAAATACCGGCAACAGAGAGGAAACACAATCAATGCAATGCAACAATATGATGCATGAATGTGACATGGCAATATGCTGTGAATTGAGCTAATGCAGCTAGCAACATATTAAATGGAGTTGGTTTGAACCTTAGGTTCAAATTCAAACTCCATATAAGACATTTCAAATGCCATTTAGTCAAATTGTCATATACAGTGGCTGTAAGTTGTTCAAACATGCATGAGGATGCCATAAACATATTCTTTGGATTTTTCTGATAATTTTTCATATATGAATCATTTCATTTGGAGTTATAGATTAATTTCTATGGGTTTTTGAAGTTTTAAACATTTTCTAGAATTTTCAGATTTATTACTAAATAAGAAAATCCCAGCAAATGTATTTATGACGTCAGCAGTGTGTCATAGCGACGTCAGCAGTCAACCACGGTCAAACCTGATGGTGGGACCCGCATGTCATTGAGACAGTGTTGAACTCAGGTTAACCCCGCGTTGACTCTGGCTTTGACCCGCTGCGGGGCCCACTGTCAGTGACTCTAGGGGGTTAGTTAGCGCTAATGACGGTGCCACGTCACCAACCACCGGAGTTGGACGTCGGCGACCAAACCTGACGGCGGAGGATCGCCGGAGTTGCTCGGGACGGTGCTACAGGCGGTGATTTGCGGCGCGGTTTGGAGCTACGGCGAGCTGGCGTTCGCGTGCATCTGCTAAGGCAGACGGGAGGGGCTGGGACGGACCGAGCTCGCCGGAAGCGAGCTCGCGGCGGCGGCCGGAGCTCAGGCACCGACGGGTTAGGCGCCACAGCGCGTTTCGAGGCGAACTGGTGGGGTCTGCGGCTTCCTGAGGAAGCGCTGAGCACGCCTACGTGCTCTGGTGCGGCGTGCGGGTGTTGCAACCGCGGCGGCGACATGGCCGGCGGCGGGGAGCGGTCGGCTCTGGTGGTTGATGCGGCTAGGGGGCGAATCACGCAATGAGGCAAGGGGGAAATGGTGCAACGGCTCACCGCGGTTCTTCTGGTGCTGCTGGCGAGGCAGGGGAGGCACGGGGTCCAGCGAAACGATGGTGGGGATCACCGGCGCTCGAGGTCGAGATCGGCGGCGTTGGAGATGCAGCAAGGCTTCTGGCGCCGCGTGACTCGATGGAGAGGATGACGACGTCGTGGCGGAGCTCGTGGTTACGTCGGAGAGGCGCAGGGAAGGCTGTGGGTGCGGCAACGGCGAGCGGTGGCGACGAGCTCTGCTCGGTTGTCGCGGGAGAGAGACAAGGGAGGGGATGAGCATGGAGGGGGGAGTGAGAGGGCCCGGGGTGGCGCGTGGCGTCATCCAGAGGGGTCGGGGAGGCCAACCAAGCAGGAGGTGGCCAAGCGCGTGGGCGCGCGCGGCGGCCACACGCCCTCGTGCCCACTGGCACGAGGAGGAAGACGACAGGCGGGAAGCTGGGCTGGGCCAGCCTGCTGGGCCGCTAGCTGGGCCGCCTGAAAGGCCAGGTAACTCCCTCTCTCTCTCTCTCTCTCTCTCTTTACTTTCTATTTTAGTTTCTGTTTTCCCATTTGTTTTAACTCTGTTTTGATTTAGTCTCTGCGCTAAATCATTTTATATGCTTCTGGTAAATTTTTGTAGGGACTATTTGGATTATTCCAGAGCCCCTCACATTTACCCAAAATTATTGGACATATATAAAATATATAACATGTATATATATCCAATGCAAATAATTATTGCATTAGCTTCAAATGCCCAAAACAAATATTTATGAGCTCCTAAAAATATTGGTTTGAATTTTAATTCTGGCCAATATTTCCATAGAGAAACATGAACATTTTCTTGGACCTATTTGAAGCAATATTTATCTTGGTCTTTTTCAGAAATGATTTCTGAGGCTTTCACATGTCCCCATTTCAAATTCATTGAAATTTAAACATGATGCACACATGACTAGCTAGCCTAGAGCAAAACAGAACTAGGGATGTGACACAGTTGTTCGTATGCTTCATAAGATACTCTGAAATACTATCCGACCTTCTGAGCATCCTCTTCGAACTATTGCTCTGCAAATACTTGTATGCTTACATTATGGATGCTCCCATATCACTAGCAATATTCATTAGTATCTTTTGACACTATCATTTTCATCCTATTGATTCAAGATGTGTGCGAATGCACACAATCATCAATCGACCCTTCTAAATTATCTTTCCGGCTCAGACGTCATTTTGAACATGAGCTGGTTCTCGACCAAACTATTTGTCGTCGATTGTGCATCGGGTCTATTCAGTTTATCCATCATTGATCAGAGCGTCTGCTTCTGATCCTTCGTTTTGGAAATCATAATTACTTTGTTATCTAAGCATCAAATTATTCAGATGTTCTATAATCTGACGCCCTTGCATTATTTCTTCCTTTGATTGAGTACTGATACTCACATCAGCTTCGTTGTGGATCGCCCGATCCATTGTTGGATTTCATCTGACATCGTCCTTCATATTCAATAACCTTGTGAGCCTTTCCACGGGTATATAATGCCTTTGGTAAATTGTATCTTCTGCTTTATCAACCATGCTCTACTTTTGAGCTTGTGTTATTTACTTCTGAAGTTTGTGGTATATGTTCTAAGAAGCCCCGATGGCTTGAACCTATGCCTTCCTTAATATGTGTGAACTCGAAAGTTTTCACGAGTCATATTCTTCTGGTATTTTGCCATATAAAATTTCAACACTACAACTTCATCGAACGCGAGAAGTAAATGAAAGGATATTCATTGGAGAAGTGGGAGTCGACCTTGAACTTTGTGTTCATGCCCATGGACACGATGTAGATCTTCTCATCGAAGCTTCTTTTAAAATGAGTTATTCCCTTGGTATAAGTTCATCTTATATCTGGGATTTGGCCTTTTGCAATCGTGGTTCCGACCACGTTCTCCTCTGAATACCATTTCTCGTGCAAGTTTAAGCACTTGTCTTCTGTAGAGTAATACCCCAGTCCAACATCTACTTTGATTTGTCGTCGAGTATTACCCCCCTGGTATCTCAAGATTATCACGGAACTGCATAACTTCTTATGAGTTCTTCATCAAGTGTTATATTCTCATTGATTCCAATTTTTCACGGGCTCTGAGTTACTAAACACTCAAAGACACCGATAACTGACTCGAGTCCGCATCGCGATTAAGCAACTCTTGGTAACCTTCATTATTTACGAGTTTGAACTCAATCACATCATTCCTAGCCTGCTTGTCTATATCCTTGTCGTGCCGATTTTAACTGTGCTACCTAGTCCTTAATCCCGAAGCACAACTTTCTACGTTGAGCTAAGCTTATGTCGATCTTCCTCGTCTTATCGTTCACCTCGAACAGCAAGCTTGATTTCGAGTTGGTGTCGTATCCATGGATCCAATAATCTATCCCTGCATCAGTCCTTAAACTTGATGTCATCGCCAATCGATTACATCTTCATGAATTCTCTCGACAAATGTGTCATGATCATCATCAGCATTCTGAGCTCTTCCAGGATATCAATGGAATTCATGATGAGAAAGAACATCCTTGCCCTCGATGATTAGTGTTATCATCGACCACTCTACTACCTTCCCTCCAACACAAACTTGTTCGTGTTCTGGGTTATACCTTGAGTTCCTTGCTATCCAACATTTGTTCTTCTTTAGCTTGAAGTATTACCATCTTTTATGACAAGCATGATGTGAGGATTACTCCACCCCTTAAGAATTCTTGGTATAGTGATACTTCTCACCATCATCATTCTTTCTTGGTCCTCGTGTTGGTTCTAGCTGGAAAACCGACAATTGAACTATGATGTGCGAATTCAAAACATCTAGCAACCCTATTGCTTTGATGTTAATGGTCGACATTTCATTCTTAGACCATTGATTTTCGAATCACCATTTTAACATTGATCATACTACCTAAGCCCATATTCCAGGCGCACATTTCAACCAATGTTTAATGGTGTATGTTTTCCTCGAGCATACATCATTATACCATTTGATCTGACAAATGTTATCTCCTTGTTCACATCATTGTGGAAATCCATCTTGTTGGAAATCTCGATGAATTGTCCCTGAGTCCATCAGCCACCTCCTCGTCCTCTCCTTGATTTAATGAAGAACTCTTGTTTCAGAACTCGCTTCCATAGTTCAATTCCCAAGAATCTTACAATGTCATCTCGACAATTTGTGTTGCACTTTTCTTCTCAGGCATCCTGAGTCTGCGTTATCCTGACACCAATCAGACCTGAATCTCGGTCAGATATGATGGTTGGAACATATTTCCAAGAGTTATAACATTGGTCGTTATATGACCCGGTAAGGTGGTGTCATGCCTAGTACACCTGGCCGGAGGACCTATTGTTATAGTCTCCTTGTTAGCAAGGCTATCCATTCTTCCATGAGGAAATTGTAAGACTTATTCTACAAGTTATTACTGATGGATCCTTTGTGTTTCCAAAGTCTGATCTTCACCTGTTGACCATGTCAATGCTATCTCGAAGCATGTCTATGGTACTCCGATTTTCAACAGGAACATTTGAAGCCCAATGATAAATGTTTCCTGCTCAATTATCCAAACACCGCTATATGGGTAATGTCATGAAAATTCTCTCCCGTACCTAAAGAGTTATCTACATTATATCCTGTCATGGATATCATGCTCTGCTTGTCCTTGGGAAGGAAATACCCCTGAAATATGTGTTTAAACACATTTTCCTTTCCATTGTTCTGTTTAATCTGATAATCATATTTTGCTTTCCATTGGTTGGTTTAACATTTCTGGTGATCATTATGATCTAAGCAGTATTAATTCCCTGCTTGTGCAAACACCTCGGTGTACAACTCTGTCAGTAAGACCCTGTTACTATTGTTGGTGACATTCCGGTAACCACCGATGGACGAGAACTTTGCCTATTGGTCCGCCTCATTTCAACGAGCAGGAAAATGGTTCTCTTCGTCCCTCGCCCTTGGTACCGACGATGTTGCCGACATAACTGACATGCTACTCTCTGACATGCCTTGCTATCATGACCGTGCAAGATGTCACCGCTCCTATTTTTAACCCACATGGTGGGCCCCTAACCCACAGAGGTGGGCCCATAACCCACAGTTCCACAGGATCGAAACCTGACTCTCCTATACACCCCTGTTTCTAAAGTTATTCCTCACGCTTGGCTTTGTCTGAAAGATCACGAGCCACCTTCCTAGTGATCTATTCTGGTATCAGGTGCAATACTTATTCCCATTGCTCCGAACCCCTTTCACCCTCTGTTTCAGGCAACGGACGGTTGCCTAACCGCTTGGAGCTTCTTGTTGCCCCTCCTTACCTTGCTCTCGATAACTTTCTTGAATTTCAACTCGAGAGATGCCTCTATGCCACGTTCACTGAGATAGCCCCCAGGTACCTAACATATGTAGAGCTCCGTACTTCCCGAGTTTTTCCCCCTTCTTCTTTCTTAAGTATGACGGAGATCCCGAAGAAAGGACGACAACTTCATCATGATGACCTGAAGCAGAGAAATAAAGACGTCAATGTAATGGATCGACCTTTTCCAGAAGAGCAACCAAGGCCGAGAAGATCCGTTAGAATTTCGTAACTAGACCCCCCATCTCTACCTCTTAAATCTCGGGACGAGATTTCTTGTAGTGGAGGAGAATTGTGACGCCCGGATAATTAAGCTACAGTGAACCTCTGCTAATGATGCCACGTCACTTCGATTACTGTTGCTAATCTCACGTTAGTTCGAAACCGATTTAAATTCAAAGTCAAAATCAAGCAAACAATAAAAGTTTTCAAATATTAAAACTAAAATGTTCTTCATGTGCCAAATAATCCATACCTAATATTGGTAGTGAACCAACATTTTTGCAAATGTCTAAGTGCCCTAAACCACTTTAAAACAGTGGCTAAAACTATAGTTTAAATGCCTTTTCAAATTATGAAGGTTGCAAACTATTTCAAAAGCCTCACAGTCTTTTTGTGGCAGTGCCCAATAATTCTTTGAAATTTTTTTGGCCAGTGGCATAATTTTGCAAAGTCATTATTGGCTAAAAAGAAAATGCAAAAGCTGCTGAAAATAAAAAGAAAAACAAAGAAAAGGAAAAGCAGAGAGAGAGAGAGAAAGCCCCTGCTCCACTTGGGGATCGGCCCACCCGAGCCAGCTGGCCCAGCAGGCCGGCCCACTCCCCCCTCACCGGTCGCTCCCTCCCCTTCCTGTTCCGGGGCGAGGTCGACCCCGACCACCTCGCCGGCCTCGCCGGGAGAGGATAAGGGCGACGCCTCGGGCTCCCCTCGTCTCCCCTCACCCACTTGCCCTCTCCACTTGCCCCCTTCCTCTCTCTCTCGCCCACGCGCTCGCCTTCCGCTCCCCCAGTTCCCCATCCACGCCCGAGCGTGGTCGCCGCCGTCCTCGTCGTTGTCGCGGCCACCGGCGGCCCCGCGCCCGCTGACCCTGTCGATGAGCTCCGCCGGGGTTGACTCCTTCGACTGATGGCCTCAGCTGGAGCTCGGAGGCGATGCAACATTGGATCCCCTTCGTCCCCATCTCCGGCTGCCGTCGATCTTCTTCGTCTCCGGCGCCGCCCCTGCTGCTCCTAAACCGCCACCGAGCCTCCTTGTGCTCCGCGGTGAGCTCTCCTTCCTCCCCACTCTCTTCTCCTCGCCCCAACGTGCCCGTAGTTGCCGTCTCGTACGTGCCCGAGCCCATCACCACGGGAGCTCATCGCCGACGAGCTTCCGGCGACCAAATGGTCCCGGGCCAGTGCCGGTTACACACACCGCGCCCCGTAGATCCTCCCCAGCACCTCCATTTGCTCGCTAGATCACCTTAGCCTCGTTTTCCTCGAGCTCCCATAAGCGCTGCCGCTTTTGCTCATCGCCGGCGCCGAATCCGGCCAAGCCCGGCCGTGCCACCACCACCAAACGACGCGGCGTCGAGTGGCCGTTCGAACGGGCCTAGCCACACTCTTCCCCGTGCCCTGTAGACCTTTCCCGACGAACCCCGTGGTCGCGCCGTCGTGTTTAGGGTCGCCGGAGTCACTCCGGCGCCGGCCGCCGACGTGGCTAGCCTGGGGCCACCCCCGAGCCACTGCCAGTGGGCCCCACGGCCCCCAGATGACTGGGTTGACCCAGTCAACTGCTGACTGGGCACCCGTGGGCCACTGACGTGTGGGTCCCGCACGTAATTAATCTAATTTGAAATTAAAAGTTTAATTAGTAATTATATTAGTCTCATATCTCACTGACATATGGGGCCCACACCCCTAATTAGTTTAGTTAGATTAGTAAATTCACTGTTATAGCCACTCTCACTGACCAGTGGGTCCTGCTGGACCCACAGGCCAGGTTTGACCTGGTCAGCTAACCAGCTGGCTGCTGACGTCATCCTCTAGTCATACTGACGTCATAATTCCATTTCTGTTAATTTAGATAATTTCAAAAAATGTTTAAAACTTAGAAAAATACTATAAAATAAACCGTAGCTCGGATGAAAATGTTTTCTATATGAAAATTGCTCAGAAAAATCCAACGAATCCGAATATGCGGTCCGTTCATCAGTCACATGCCTCTAGCATGCTGAACTTGGAATATTTCCCCTCCGGTCATCTGTCTGACACAGGTCCGGAACCGGGAATACATTCCCGGTTGAATTCCCCCTTCACCTTTATCGTGTAGCCATATGTTAGGTCACACCCGGCACATCATATTACCATGTTATACTTTGTGATGCCTTGTTTGCTCTATATTTATTGTTTCTTCCCCCTCTTCTCTCCGGTAGACCCCGAGACCGATGTTGCCCCTGTGATCGACTACTTCGACGACGGCCCCTCCTTGCCCGAGCAACCAGGCAAGCCCCCCCTTGATCACCAGATATCGCCTATTCTTCTCTATACTGCTTGCATTAGAGTAGTGTAGCATGTTACCGATTTCGGTTAATCCTATTTTGTTGCATAGCCTGTCATTGTTGCTACCGTTGTTACCCTTACCTGCTATCCTACTACTTAGTATAGGATGCTAGTGTTCCATCAGTGGCCCTACACTCTTGTCCGTCTGCCATGCTATACTACTGGGTCGTGATCACTTCGGGAGGTGATCACGGGTATATACTATATACTTTATATACATGACACATGTGGTGACTAAAGTCGGGTCAGCTCGTTGATTACCCGCAAGTGATTCTGATGAGGGGGCTGAAAGGACAGGTGGCTCCATCCCAATAGAGGTGGGCCTGGGTTCCTGACGGCCCCCGACTGTTACTTTGTGGCGGAGCGACAGGGCAGGTTAAGACCACCTAGGAGAGAGGTGGGCCTGGCCCTGGTCGGCGTTCGCGGATACATAAAAATAACACGCTTAACAAGATCTTGGTAATTGATCTGAGTCTGGCCACTGGCCTATACGCACTAACCAACTACGCGGGAACAGTTATGGGCACTCGACGTCGTGGTATCAGCCGAAGCCTTCGTGACGTCATCGACGGAGCGGCGCGCGCCGGATTGGACTGGAACGCCTCCTAGGCTAGGTCTGCTTCCGGCCGCCCTTGCAACGTGCAGGTGTGCAATGGGCGATGGGCCCAGACCCCTGCGCCATAGGATTTAGACCGGCATGCTGACCTCTCTGTTGTGCCTAGGTGGGGCTGCGACATGTTGATCTTCCGAGGCCGGGCATGACCCAGGAAAGTGTGTCCGGCCAAATGGGATCAAGCGTGTTGGGTTATGTGGTGCACCCCTACAGGGAAGTTTATCTATTCGAATAGTCGTGTCCCTCGGTAAAAGGACGACCCGGAGTTGTACCTTGACCTTATGACAACTAGAACCGGACACTTAATAAAACACACCCTTCCAAGTGCCGGATATAACCCGGTGATCGCTCTCGAACAGGGCGACGAGGAGGGGATCGCCGGGTAGGATTATGCTATGCGATGCTACTTGGTGAACTTACCATCTACTCTCTTCTACATGCTACAAGATGGAGGTGGCCAGAAGCGTAGTCTTCGACATGATTAGCTATGCCCCTCTTATTCTGGCATTCTGCAGTTCAGTCCACCGATATGGCCCTTTACACATATACCCATGCATATGTAGTGTATCTCCTTGCTTGCGAGTACTTTGGATGAGTAGTCACGGTTGCTTTTCTCCCTCTTTTCCCCCTTTCCTTTCTACCTGGTTGTCGCAACCAGATGCTGGAGCCCAGGAGCCAGACGCCACCGTCGACGATGACTCCTACTACACCGGAGGAGCCTACTACTACGTGCAGCCCGCTGACGACGACCAGGAGTAGTTAGGAGGATCCCAGGCAGGACGCCTGCGCCTCTTTCGATCTGTATCCCAGTTTGTGCTAGCCTTCTTAAGGCAACTTGTTTAACTTATGTCTGTACTCAGATATTGTTGCTTCCGCTGACTCGTCTATGATCGAGCACTTGTATTCGAGCCCTCGAGGCCCCTGGCTTGTATTATGATGCTTGTATGACTTATTTATGTTTTAGAGTTGTGTTGTGATATCTTCCCGTGAGTCCCTGATCTTGATCGTACACATTTGCGTGCATGATTAGTGTATGATTGAATCGGGGGCGTCACATGCTGGCACGCGCGCCGGCCGCCCGAGTGCACCAGTGAGCAAGCTCACACACGCGGTGCCCCTGGCCCCCTGCTCTCTCTCTCTCTCTCTCTCTCTCTCTCTCTCTCTCTCTCTCTCTCTCTCTCT
>NC_057802.1:229211789-229233848 GCF_018294505.1 Triticum aestivum | reverse complement strand
ATCCAGGAACGCCCCAGACACACCGCGACGAGCTCCCGTGACCTGTGGCGACGGCAACGAGCTCGCCGGCGCACGAGTCCTCGATGGACCATCGCCCGCCTATTTAAAGGCCACCCCGAGCCCTCTCTCGTCCCCAACTGCCCTCTCTCCCTCTCCTGGACCCCCCGGACCGCGCCATTCTTCCTCCTGTGCCCCAATCCACCTCCAAGGTCGAAGCCAAGCCGCCGTCCATCGCCAAAATTCACGCCGTCCCGACTCCCTCCTCTCCCTTTAACCGCATCACAGGACCCCCCAGAACCTAAGGAGCTCGACCGCACCCTTCTTTCTCCTCCGGCGAGCCACTAGGCTACGGCCACTCTCCCCCGGCGCCACCGTCCGCCGCCGGCGAAGCCCTGCTCCCCTCCGGTGATGCAGGCACCCGTGGTGGGGTCTCCCTAGTTTGTCTCTCTCCGCTGAGCACGCCGGTGGCCGGACCATCGAAAAGGGTGGCCGGTAGCGCCGACGGCCGGCGTCGAACACCTCCTCTGTCTCCCTTCGCGCCCGCGCAGGAGGTTGAGGACGAACCTGCAGGCGGACCCCGCTCGTCAGTGGCCAAGCCACCGGGCCACGCTGGCAAGTGGAGGCGGGTTCGCCCTCTCCCGCGTCCCCGCAGCAAAGGCGTACTCCGCATGGCCGCCTTCGACGTCGCCCTGTCGTCCGCGTGGCCGCGTCGCTGGGCCGGCCCAGTGTGCTATGATGCTAAACTATGCCCCGTGCACGCTTTAGGTAAACCCTAAACCTTTTCTTTTTCGTTTTACTGTGAGCTTATAAAATCCATAGAATATTCATATTATCTCCAAATTGGATGATTCAAATTTCTAGTAGTTCCTAAAATCATGCCCTATCACATGGTGCTATTTGCACATTTTTCCAGAATCATTTCCTTCACAAATAGTTATCAAATCCCCTTATTGTAATTTCTGTGATCAACTTTAGAAAATCACAGAGAACTCAAAATCGATCCAAATTCCATGATTCAAATTCCTAGATACTTCTATGTTCATAACTTAAATTTGGAATATTTTGCCCAATACCTAATGTGCCACATGAAATATTGGTCCATTTCTCCATATAATGCCAACTTTGCAAATTCATAGAAAATCATTTGAACTCCAAATCCAGTGAAACCAACTCCTAGGTGCTTGTAAAATCATTCCTTGTTAAATGGGTGCCCTTGCTCATTTTTCAAAATAATATTTCTGTCCACTTCTTGCAAATCCACAAATCCCTTGATTCCATCATATTGAAATATTCAGAGATATCCATTGATTAAATCCCAATGAAACCACTTTGGTCATTCCTCATATGACCAAAGCTATCCTAGAAAAGTCCAACTCACATTTTAAGAGCACTTTTATTTTTGCCTTGTTGTGTTACTTATTGTGATTGTTTCCGACATTGGTTGACGAAGTAGACGGCGTACTTGGAGAAGGACCAGAAGATTTCAAGACTGTGATGAACCAGGCAAGCAGCCCTTTGACCATGTTGAACCATTTTACATCATAATAGCATTTTTGTTGCTTCACTGAGTGCATGATATACCTTGAATGGCAACCTTGCTAGGCTTGCCTTCGTTGCATACTCCATTGATACTTGCATTGTTCTTGACTCTACCCTTGCTTAGAGTTGTGTTGGTGGGTTGTAGAAATATGCTATAGGAAATGGCTACCTAGGCTTGCTAGAGGATGATGGAGGAGAAGTAGTGTACCGAGGCTTGCTAAAAGTGTTGTTTACAGAGGCGGATTAGGTTTAAGATTTGTCGACCGTCCCAACCAAACATGCGCAACCACTCTACCCTTATATGGGAAAGGGCATTATTGATTACCTAGGCCGATACTAGCATGGTGCCCGCATTACTAGTGACGGGGGTGACATGAGGTCACTCTCGGGATGGGTCGTGCCAGGTAGGGCGGCCATGACAATGTTTACAGGGCACCGGACACACCGTTGGTACCCCGTGCTTGTGGTATGTGATGAATATGGGAGCGTGGCTCCACAAATTTTAAGATGTGAAATGTTGGGCATGGGGGCTGCTACCAATCGAGTGGACTCTATGTTAGTGTCATCTAGGGAAAGATAATGATTGGGTGCTTACCCCGGGTAGTTGAGGTACCGGGGGTCGTGGATGAGACGGAAGTTCCCCGGATCTTGTGGGTAAAGCGCGCAACCTCTGCAGAGTGTAAAACATTCGAATAGCCGTGTCCACGGTCAAGGACAGTTGGGTGGTGCTGCTTAGACTATGTCCATATGTTTCTGACAAACAACACGGTTTGGTAATCTTGTTGATATGATTCGTGAGGAAGTCACGATGAGCTTGATAATCAGTTGTTCATAACTCTTTCTCGATGTTGATGTCTGTAACCTCCTAATACTTGTTGCAGACACATTCATGTCCTTGATAAATGATGATCATACTTGCATGAGAAAAACTAGCTTTCCGCAAAAATGCCAAATTAGCAGTAGAGCCTTGCATAATTATTCTGTTATCACTCTTGGGTTGCTTGCGAGTTCATTCAAAGTACTCATTGGCTTGCCACTGGTTATTTTATTGGCCAGGCATGAAAGATCAGGATATGATGAAGAATACTTCGGTGACGAACATGCGAGCTAGGACGCTTCCCAGTCAGAATGCCTGTAGGGTTAAGGCAGATGGCATGGGTCCAAGTTGTCGACGAAGTTTTTCGCTGCGATGATGTACTCAAGACTTGACCATAATGGTCCTACCTATGTAATATTGTATGTATGGATGTAAGACTCTTGTTATTCAGCTTCTGTGTGTTCAGTGAGCATTGATCTCTGTGATCACTGTACACGTGCATTCGGTGATCACGACTTATGAGTCGGGGTCCCCACAGAGCTGGTATCAGAGCCATCCTGACTGTAGGGAGCCTTAGTTAGCATGGTCGTTAGATAGGGTAAAACTATTTTAAAATTATAACTAACTTTCAAAAACTATCTATACTACTCTCCCCTTCTAAGTTTACCAAAAACTAAGGTATATTTTCCTTATTGATCTCTTCCCCTTCAAAACTTATGCAAACAGTCGCTAGTACCCTTATGCCCCTGACCACTGGATTCCTTGTAACCCTCATGGATAACCTAGAAGGAAGACGGCTTGCCAGACATTCGCCCACATCTTATGAACACAAGTTTGGCAACACCACGACGAGACAATACCAACATAATAGACCATCTCAAGGAATGAGGACATGAAGACCCAGAGGATGGTGACACCTTCAACGTTGCCCAAGATGATGCAACCTTAGCCTACGATGATCAAGGCATAGGATATGCAAGATCATGATATACATCGCTAATAGAGCAACCATGTCCTTACCGTTGTTATATCGGCAACTACCGGTGGATTAGAACCTCGCCATTTGGTCCACCTCACTCTAGTGAGCAGGAAAACGGTTCTCTTCATCCCCCACTCTCGGTGTCGATGTTGTCATCAACATAACTGACATGATGGACCTCTACTATGCCTTTGTTATGTCATTGCATAAAGGATTGCTTACGTGGAACCCTTGACCCCTTAGAAGGCAAAAGGGATTTTCATGATTAAGCAGACAACAGAAGACCGAGTCAATGCCAGCTGTCGGATTTCGGGTTCCGAAAAAACCCTCGAGGTTTGAACACTGGGGTGCGCACGAAGATCTCTCCTCCCCCTAGCACTCTCTCTCTCACCGCGATCTCAAGGCTCAGCGGGACGAACTCGCAGAACAAAGGGACACAAGATTTATACTGGTTCGAGCCACCGATGTGGTGTAATACCCTACTCCAGTGTGGTGTGGTGGATTGCCTCTTAGGCTAAGGATGAACGGTTACAAGGGAAGAACAACCTCCTAAGGAGAGGTGCTCTTGTGCTTGGTGAGTTTGTGTGGATGAGGATGATCTGAATGGTCCTCGGATCCGTTGCCTCTCTCCCTCCTACTGTGGTGGCTAGCCCTATTTATAGAGGCCATGGTCCTCTTCCCGAATGCTGGCGGGAAGGGATGCCACAACGGCCAAATTTGAAGGGAGACAACTAGTACAAGTTATCCTGACTAAAGGTGGTCTTCGCCTGCCAAAGGCTCTGGTGGTGACGCCGTCTTGGGCTCCACGGTGACCTCCGTCCTGCTGGTCTTGGTCTCGTTGCACCGATATGGAAACCTTTGCCTGATGCCTCGGGACTCCTCGCTCGCGCTTGCCTCTTTAGCACCAAAGAGGAAACGAGGACACTGCACACGCTGGTGCCCGCCTGGCCCCGGTCGTCATGGCTTGTGTCACAGGAACCTCGCGAGGTGCCCCTTGCCTTGATCTCTCCGCCCCTCGCGAGCCAGCCTGGTGAGGCCGCCTCCGAGGAGGTGTTGCGTCGTCCGCCTCGCGAGGCTTGGCCCCTCGTGAGGGTCTTGAGTGTTTGCTGGTGAAGATGGGCTGTACAGGGCCGCTGGTGGAGCCACGCCGTGGGCCGCAGGCAGGCAAGTCTGGGGACCCCCGTTCCCAGGACGCCGAGAGTAGCCCCCGGGCCCAAGGCGCGCTCGGACTTGGCTTCGAGGCGAAGCCAAGGGGCAAGTGCGGAGCGCCGCGGGCCCGAACAGCCTGGGGCCTCGTTTGATGCATGGCGATTGATTGGATGTGGGCGTCTCCGCTTCCCCACCCTGCCCGGCAACTGCCCGACTTGACGAGTCCTTGCTGCATCCAGAGAAAAATCATCATTACCTGTGATCGTGGGGATCGCCGGTTGGCCTTCTCCCACTATAAATGAGGAGGGGGGCAGAGCCCCCATCGCTCATCTCTTCCTGCTCCGCTCGCTTCTTCTCCCTTGCTTCATTGCTAGTAGTGACACCCATGGCGCCCGCGAAGAGGTTCTCGGCCGCAGAAAAGGGGAAGGCCCACCAGGAGGGTCCCGGCTCAGGGCCGCGTAAGAGGGGGCGTGGCCGTCCCCGCAAGCACACCACGGCCCCCGCCGTGGCCCTTTGCGGCCGCGGCCACGCCTCTTCACGCGGTGGGAGTCGTCCAGGTCGTGGAAGCCCCGTCGATGAGGGAAGGCGCGCCATGGTCGCGCGGCCTCCCCGTCCATGCTTCCACTCGGCGGAGGTGCCGCCGGAGTTCGTCGTGTGGTCAGAGAACCCGGCTGGCACCTAGCTTCAGCTCCCGCGCATCTTTGCCGGCGAGCTGCCAGCCACGCGTCCAAGGGGTCTCTGGCTGCAGGCGGACGGCTGCTGCAGCAAGGCTTCATGGGTCGCAGTTGAGGTCTCTGTTGTGGGCAACGCATCTCTGGCCCGCGGCTGGCAGACGTTTGCCCACGCGCACGGCCTGGGCCGGCGGTGCACCCTCCACTTCAAGTACGATGGCAACGCGACCCTCTATGTGAGGGTGTTCGGGATGGTCGCCACGTCGGGTGCTGCCCTGAGGACAACGACGGTGGTGAGGTGCTCAGCCTCGGCAATGGCCGCGACGAGGGTGAAGGTGGGCTTGTCCTTGACACCGGCCATGGCTCGTCCAGCTATGGCGACTCTTCTTTCAGCGACAGCTCCAGCAGCGGCGGCTACGACCAGCCGCCACGCAGCTGCGCCCTTTTCGAGGGTGGCAGCAGGTCATCTCGTTGCTGTGCCCTAGTGAAACGCGAGGAGGGGTCTGGCTAAGCCCAGGAGAGCGCGATTGGCCCATCCTCGCAAACTGCTACGGGAGCGTGTGCCACTTTTGTTTCATTCTTCCTTTTCTTCCTGCATTAAAAGAGAGACAAGTATGGGGCCCCGCAGGGGAGTGCAATGAACCATGATTTCCATGTTGCTATGCTATGTTTATCGTTCCTGTGTCATGTTGCAGCATCGACGTTTTATGTAGGCGCGTAGGAATAACTTAGCTTGACGCGCTCGAAGTAGTTTCTGCCTCGTGAGGCGTGCATTTCCCAGTACCTGGCGAGGCCTCCTTGGCTTGGGAGGCATCTAGGAACTGCAAAAATTCGTTAGGAAACTCTTATTCTTCCGAGCCCTGGTCGCAGGCGCAGCCGGCCACGACCGAGCGCTTCGCATTGCGGTACCCGAGGGGCACGGATTGAGAGAGGTGCGCCAGCTTGTGAGCACGAGCGCGGGTGCCTCGCGAAGAACAGGAAAAAACGCTCACGAAGGCACCTGTCCAGGCCCCTCGCGAGGCATTTGAGGGAGAGTATGGGTCAAAACGAGGAACCGAGGGCAGAAAAGGAAGCAAAAGGCGATGGAACCAAGCCAGCACGGAACACCAGAAAGCAAATTTTCATTAAAGAGGGGCAAGTCAACTGCGGAAAGCAAATGAAAAGCCGCGTCCGGCACCTAGTCTAGTCTTCTCACCAGCACGGAGCTAAGTGCTGCCACTAGGACATGGGAGGGAGCCCCCGAGGCCCGAGGGCGGCACTCCTGAGACTCAGGGCCATGTACAGCCCCACTCATTATTACATGAGAGTGTCACGAGCGGAGACCTTCACAGGCACTGGGCCTTGCTTCACAATCGCCGGGCCTTGCTTCATGGGTAGAACTTCCGGAGGTGCTGGATGTTCCAGGCGTTCTGGATGTGGACCCCGCCCTGTGTCTCCAGGCGCACGGCGCCAGGCCTGGAGACGTGGGCGACCCTAAATGGGCCCTCCCACATGGGTGAAAGCTTATGCAGCCCTTCCCTGGAGAGCACCCGCCTTAGGACGAGGTCACCCACCTCGAGCATCTTGGAGCGGATGCTGCGGTAGTGATACCACCACAGCGCCTGCTGGTATCTTGCCGCTCGAAGCGTGGCTTCGCGGCAGTGTTCCTCCCCCAGCACAAGGTCCATCCTCCGCATGACGTCCTGCTGCGTCTCATCAAACGCCAAGACCCGTGCGGAGCGATGCTTGACCTCGTGAGGGAGAACCGCTTCTGCTCTGTAGACGAGGAAGAATGGGGTCTCGCCCATTGGCTTGGTGGCGGTGGTGCGGATGGACCACAGCACAGACTGGAGCTCGTCATGCCAGCCCCTGTCGCAGGCCTCAAGCTTCTTCTTGAAGGTCCTGGTCTTGAGGCCTCTCAGGACCTCCGCGTTGGCGCGTTCGGCTTGACCATTGCTCCTGGGGTGTTCCACCGAAGCGTAGCAGATTTGTGTTCCAAGGTTAGCACAATATGTCTTGAAGAGATTGCTAGTGAACTGTGAGCCGTTGTAAGTTATGATGCGATTGGGGACCCTGAACCGGCTCACGAGACCCTTGATGAACTTGACCGCGGATCTGGCCGGGATGGTGTGGACAGCTTCTACCTCCGCCCACTTGGTGAACTTGTCGACGGCAACGTAGAGGTAGCGTTAGCCCCCAGGCGCTTGGGGGAACAGGCCTAAGATATCCAGCCCCCAGACTGCGAATGGCCACGAGAGCAGGATGGTCTGGAGGCCCTGAGCCGGCTGATGGATCTGCTTGGCGTGGAATTAGCAGGCCTTGCAGGACTTCACCAGCTCGGTTGCGTCGTTGAGCGTCGTAGGCCAGTAGAACCCGCTGCGGAATGCCTTGCCGACGAGGGTTCGTGACGACGAGTGGTGTCCGTAGTCTCCGCCGTGTATGTCAGCTAGCAACTCGTTCCCTTGTTCCCTGGAGATACAGCGCAAGAAAAAGTCATTTGGCCGCTTCCTGTATAACTCACCGTCCTGGATGCAGTACGCCGTAGCCTGTTGGGCCACGCGCTCCGAGTTCTCCTTTTTGTCCGACAGCGTCCCTTGTGTCAGGTATTCCTTGAACTCCTTGGTCCAGCACCCCTGCTGAGGCTCGAGCGCCAGGAGTAGGCACGCTCCCGTGGTTGGGCCGCAGGCCGGGGCTCCCGAGGCAGGTGGTTGGGCGAGTTCCTCCCGAGGAGGTGCCGGTCCTGAAAGCGGAGGTGTTGCCGAAGGCTTGAAGAGCCACTCCTCAAAGACGCCAGGCTCTTGGGGTTGTCGCTTGGACACCCTTTTGGCGATGTCGCCAGCCTCCTTGTTGGTGCCACGGGGCACGTGCTGCAATTCTAGACCCAGGAAATGCTTTTCCATTTTGCGTACCTCCGCGAGGTACGCCTCCATGTGCTCATCCCTTGGCTCGTATACCTTGTTGCAGAAGTTGACGAGGAGCTATGAGTCGCCCCTGATGGTGAGGCGCTTCACCCCCAGGGCCACCGCAGCCTTAAGGCCAGCGATGAGGCCTTCGTACTCCGTGATATTGTTGGAGACCTTCTCGCCATGCTGGAAGCAGAGCCGCACGGCGTAGTAGAGCTTGTCCTGAGTAGGCGAGATGAGCACTGCTCCGGCTCCCGCGCCCTGGCGTGCGAACGCGCCATCAAAATACATGACCCAGCCATCTGGTGCTTCACTTCCTGGCGAGAGGGATCGGTCCTCACCTGCTTCAAACCCCGGGGCGTCAGTCCATTCTGCTACAAAGTTGGCGAGCGCGGCTCCCTTGATGACCCTGGTTGTGCTGAACTCCAACTGGAATGCTTGCAGCTTGATGTTCCATTCGGTGACTCTTCCCGCATCATTGGGGCTCCTGAGTACCCTCTCCCACGGGTAGGCCGAGACGACCTTGATTGGGTGACATTAGAAGTAGTGCCGTAGTTTACGCGAGGCCACCAAGAGCGCGAGCAAGAGCTTCTGAGGCATGGGGTACCGTGCCCTTGCATCCCGCAGTACCGTGCTGATGAAATACATTGGGTGCTCGACGTGGGTGGGCGCGTCGACAGAGCCAGCGCCTGTCGGAGGTTGAGGCGCCCTGGAAGCGATGGAACCCCCGAAGCCCGGTCGCTCATTGGGGCCTCTGCAGGACCAAGGACGCCGTCTTGCTGGGCCTGGTCATCTGTTGGCATCGCTAGAGCTCTTGCGGTGCCCTCCGGGTCTTGTATCGCCCCGGCTGGGGGCGTGACTCGGCGGGATGTATCCTTGGCCTGACGTTCTTCCCGAACCGCCACCAGAGCTGCGCTGGCAGAGTAAGGAGTGGCGGCAAGGTAGAGCACCAGGGGCTCGAGAGGGCGGGGCGCCACCATCACCAGAGGGCTGGTCAGGTATCCCTTGAGGTCTTGAAATGCTTGGTCAGCCTCCGGGGTCCACTCAAATGGGCCCTTCTTCTTCATCAGCTTGAAGAATGGTAGGGCGCGCTCTCCCGGCTTGGAGATGAAGCACCCTAGCGAAGTTACGCAGCCGGCAAGCTTCTGCATCTCCTTGAGGGTTTGCGGTGGTGTCATGTCTTTGATCGCCTTGAACTTCTCCGGGTTGGCCGCGATCCCCCTGTGGGACACGAGGAAGCCCAGCAGCTTGCTGGAAGGGACACCAAACACGCACTTCTCCGGGTTGAGCCGCAAGTCCACCTGGTGGAGTCTCGCGAAGGTCTGCTCCAGGTCCTGAATCAAAGTTCTCGCCTCCCGAGACTTTACCACAATGTCGTCGACGTAGGCTTCAGCTTTCCTCCCGAGCTGCTGACCCAGGGTGATGTGCATCAGCCGTTGGAAGGTCGCGCCTGTGTTGCGCAGTCCAGACGGCATGCAAGTGTAGCAGTACACCCTACACGGGGTTAGGAAGGTTGTCTTCTCCACAACCTCTACCGCCATCTTGATCTGATGATAGCCTGAGAACTCATCCAGGAAGCATAGCAGGTCGCACTCGACAGTGGAGTCAACGATCTGGTCGATGTGTGGAAGTGGGAACGGATCTTGGGGATAGGCCTTGTTGAGGTTGGTGAAGTCGACACAGAGGCGCTCCTTCCCACCTTCCTTTGGCATGACAACGGGGTTCGCCAGCCACTCGGGGTACCAAACCTTGCGAATGACACCTGCTGCCTCTAGCTTGCGGGTTTCCTGGACGATGAAGGACTGCTTCTCCGTGGACTGTCGCCGTGCTTTCTGCTTCACATGGCTCACATTGGGGCACACCCTCAAATGATGCTCGATCACCCCTCTTGGGACCCCTACCAGCTGGTTGGGTTCCCATGCGAATACTTCCTTGTTTGCGTGCAAGAACTTCACCAACGCCTCCTCTTGATCCGGGCCGAGGTTGGGACCTATGGTGAAGGTGGCTCCAGAGGACCCATCTTCCTCGACCGGCACCTGCCTGGTTTCTGCCCGATCTTGAGTGAACAACTGCTTCTTCTTAGATGGTGCGGCCTCCTTGACTCTGGCGGTGACCTCGTCAGCCGGTCATGCTGCCGCGGCGGTTTTGAGGGCAAGCCAAAGCGCTGCCAGAGCTTCTTTGGTATCTCCGACTACGGTGAGGACGTCCTTGCTCCCGGGCATCTTCATGAGGTTGTAGGCCAGATGGGTTGCCGCCATAAATTGACCCAGAGCCGGGTACCCAAGGATGGCGTTGTACGGGAGGCCAATATGGGCGATGTCGAAGTCGATCAGCTCAGTGCAGTAGTTGTCGCGGATGTCGAAGGTCAGGGGAAGACGGATCTGCCCAGGGGGCTGGCGGAGCCGCCGCCAACCCCAGAGAAGGGCTTGCTAGGGCGGAGCCGCTCGAGCGACACGTGAAGGAGGCTAAAAGCCTCCACAAAGAGAACGTTGAGGCCGGCGCCGCCGTTGATGAGTGCCTTGGTGACAGCTATGCTGCAGATGGTGGGCATGCAAAGCATTGGGAGCACGGTCGAGCCGACGGTGGTGATGGGTGATCCCCCGAGTCGAAGGTCAGGTCGGCCTTGGGCGCCGCCCAACCCGGGGGAGCTCCCTGCCGCGCGGAAGCGGCGCCGATCTGGCGAAGGAACGGCTTGGTGTGACGGCCCGAGGGCGGCGCTTGCGAGCCGCCGAGGATGGCCGCGACGGTGAGGGGCGCCGGTGCCGCGAAGCGTGCGTCGAAGAGGCTGCACAGCTCCTCCCAAGATGCCACCGTACATCCTGGGGGGTTGAGTAGCCAGGCGCACGGTGCACCAGTGAGGGCCATGGGAAGCCAATTGGCCATTACCTTGTCATCGCCCCCAGCCTTCAGGACGGCCTTTTCATACGCCAGTAGGAAGGCCGACGGGTCCGCCGCGCCGTTCTAACGCGGCGGCATCTCTGGCTTGAACCTGGGTGGCCACTGCACCCGCCGCAAGGCAGGGGCTAAGGCTCGAAGCCCCCAGGCCCCGCCACGGGCATCTGTCATCGCAGCTGGAAGAGCAACGCCGGCGTTGGGGGCAAGGCGCGGTGATGGCGGAGCGTTGATCGACGGAAAGAAGGCTTTGGCGCACCCCTACCTAGCGTGCCAAATGTCGGATTTCGGGTTCCGGCAAAACCCTCAAGGTTCAAACACTGGGGTGCGCACAAAGATCTCTCCTCCCCCTAGCACTCTCTCACCGTGATCTCAAGGCTCAGCGCGACGAACTCGCAGAACAAAGGGACACAAGATTTATACTGGTTCGGGCCACCGATGTGGTGTAATACCCTACTCCAGTGTGGTGTGGTGGATTGCCTCTTGGGCTGAGGATGAACGGTTACAAGGGAAGAACAACCTCCTGAGGAGAGGTGCTCTTGTGCTTGGTGAGTTTGTGTGGATGAGGATGATCTAAATGGTCCTCGGATCCGTTGCCTCTCTCCCTCCTACTGTGGTGGCTAGCCCTATTTATAGAGGCCATGGTCCTCTTCCCAAATGCTGGCGTGAAGGGATGCCACAATGGCCAAATTCGAAGGGAGACAGCTAGTACAAGTTATCCTGACTAAAGGTGGTCTTCGCCTGCCAAAGGATCTGGTGGTGACGCCGTCTTGGGCTCCACGGTGACCTCCATCCTGTCGTCCTGCTGATCTTGGTCTCGTTGCACCTATATGGAAACCTTTGCGTGATGCCTCAGGACTCCTCACCTGCGCTTGCCTCTTTAGCACCAAAGAGGAAACGAGGACACTGCACGCGCTGGCGCCCGCCTGGCCCCGGTCGTCATGGCTTGCATCACAGGAACCTCGCGAGGTTCCCCTTGCCTTGATCTCTCCGCCCCTCGCGAGCCAGCCTGGTGAGGCCGCCACCGAGGAGGTCTTGCGTTGTCCGCCTCGCGAGGGTCTTGAATGTTTGCTGGTGAAGATGGGTCGTACAGGGCCGCTAGTGGAGCCACACCGTGGGCCACAGGCAGGCAAGTCTGGGGACCCCCGTTCCCAGGACGCCGACACCAGCTACGAGGAACCACCTTCACCCCATCACTTCAACACGTGCGAAGTTGTTGAAGGATCTTCCGGCCCGACCCGGATCATTTCATCGAACAACTACAAGAGACGCAGCTATAGCTGAGGGAAACCCAGAAGACTGCATGAGACACGAAGCTAGCACGACTACTGAGTCCGAGAACCCCTAGGGTAGGATGAGTCGTGTACCCCCTATGCGCAGTCGAGTCCATATGATGGTTCAAATAGAACCATGATTGTGTGTTGCTTGTTTTTATTTGTTTGTGTTTTGATATCAGTCGCCCTTTTGCCGTAGGCAACAAGTACGCGACTATATCACCTTCCTTATCTTAATGCTGGTGTTTGGCCCCTTCGTCATTTTTTTGTTTGCACTTGCACTATAGAACCCCCTATAGGCATTCCCCTCCTCTATGCTACTTTTCCCTCTCATCTCTCTCCTCAACTGAAGACAAGCAAGACAAGATGCACCAAGGATTCCACCTCGGCGACCAACAAGCACTAAAGAGTTTCTCTACAACCTCCACGACCGAGTGCTACCCCGTAGAGTTATGTTTAACCCTCCATACTAGAAACCTATTCCTAGACCCTTCAAGACTTCACGAGATACCCCAGCTCAAATCCTTAACCATGCTCTTAACCCACAGAATTGCAAGAAAACCAGTTAAGCCTCTGTAACCTTGCTTATCACTGAGTTCATTATGGAACTAGTGGACATAGTGAACGAGCACATTGTCATCCTAATATAGCACAAGAACTGACGATGCCATAGGGAAGACCAATTTGAGGATGTAGGAATAGAGGACAAATGGCTTGACGAATTTACATCAGTGACCTTGAGGAATTATCTGAGACTTTGGTGGATTATGAGGCTTTCATGTTGGTAGATGAACTTGGTGGGATCATGTTAATGGAGTAGCATAACTTTCATTGCCCTGAGTAAATTGGATTTCGTAGGACAATTATGATCGCAAGCTGAAATTCTTGGAGGTATAATGATTTGACTTAGCCAGGGGATATTGATAGGAGATGGTTGACGTTACAATATTGATTTGGGGAAAACCTGTAGGAATTATTGTTAGACATGAGATTCGGATTTAAATAGGTGATCCTAGTGGAGTATAGATGCTAAGTAAGTCTAAATGGTTCGGAGTAAATTGGATTTAGACTGATGACCTCGATCAGGATACCATGTTTCTCGGTGGAGAATACACTAGGAGATTGGATTAGTTGTCGGAGTTGATTTAGGGATCTATAAAGGCTTGACGTTGGAAGTTACTTGACCCCTATAATGGAAATTGGTGGACTGAATATAGCGAAGATAGAATTTTCAAGTATTTGGGGATTATAGGACATCAGAAGGTCATGTGGAACTCCATAGATATTGGATTTGTAGGACTAGTGGGTCATGTAGTGATTGGCATAGTTAATGGGTTGTTGGAGTTGATTCATAGGAAGTAAACAAGATCTTGGAGTGGCTTACAATGTGTTTCCATAGGATAGACATGCACTATCTTGGACCTTGGGAGAATAGGCTGAGCACTTGGATTGTCATGTTTAATTCAAGCTTGGAAGCTTGTATGCTCTAACCATGGATTTTTTTACATAGGGATAGCCATGCATATGAGTTTGGGTATAGTTGAAATGTATGATTTTGTTAGACCCCCTCTCGGGAGCCATGAGGATATGAATAGCATGTGTGATGATTGAAGTTGACCTATACGAGATGATTCTTTCGGTAATATGATGTGATTTGTTCAAAGGACTAGGTAGAACTATTGGCATCTCAGAAACTATGCTCAAGGGTAAGATGATAAATGTTCACTAGCACACTAGAATCCTTGAAACCCTTAATACCAAGCCACAACATGGTCGGATCATGACAGTGGGTTTTGGCTCTAGGTCAAGAAGACCGTGGCTAATACTCAACCATGACCACCACCAATACCCCAACCTACTTTATGTACCCCATGAACAAGTCTTCATGGAGTACTTGGACAACTTGGTTTTCATCTTTATTTGGTGACCTACTTGCCTACCCGAAGACGGAAGAAGAACCGTTCAGCTGGTTAGGGAACATCTGAAGACCGCCATGTCAAGGAGGAAGAACTATACCAACCATCATCGTCAAGAATTGAACTTCCCTGTCGAAGACCGTGCGTATCTGCAAACCACTCCTCCCAAAAGGAACCAAGCATTTCCATGTCAAAGGGAAGCTCACACCAAGATTTATCAACCCCCTCCAAGATCACCGCAAGACGAAGAGTAGACGGCTACCAGCTGGAGCTACCACCTGAGTTACCCACTGTGCACAAGTTTCTCCACACGACACAACTCGGGAAGTATTTCCAACTTCCTAACTAGCCAGATCTCTACAAGGACATCGATCACTGAGCCATCGACCTCCAGCCCGATGTAACTAATCCAAGAAACCCACTAGCAACCTGGATCAAGCAGAACGCTATACATGAAGCCACACCATCAAGTACTTCAAGGTTCAATGGAGCACCACTCGGAAGCAGAAGCAGTATGAGGACATGAAGACTACCCCAGACCCAAGTTTCCGTATTCCTTTCCACGCCTAGTTTGGGAATCTCGGGGACGAGATTCTTGTAAGGGGGGTAGGTCTGTCACACCCTGATTTTCATGCCGCAACACTTAGGCTAATAAATCATGATAAAGTGTGGTTTCACAAAAACTTTTGCATTATTTGGCTTTTTATTTGAGTTGGTTTTCTCTCTGTGATTTTCAAGTGCTCTTTAAAGTCAACACAACTCCACCTTCTATACTTCATCCCCTTGCCCCAAACTTCTGCCCAATGATCATGCCATGTGTATAGTGCAATATAGTATTTTTTACATAAATAATTTGGCCAAATAGTATTTTCAAAAATTAGTTTTCCAAAAACCCCTGAATTGAGGTTTGCACTACAAGTACTTGATTTGGGGTATGAAAAATCTTTGAAAAAGTATATTTGACTCCTATTAGGTATAGGATTCCCATAGACCACAAAAATATAATTTTAAAAGTTATTTTACTATTTTATTCAAAGGCTTTTTCTTAAGGCCAGAAATGGTCTTTAATAGGTTAAAATTAATTTTATGTTTCAAAAATATTTGAGAAAATTTAGGGAAGCTTAGTGGACATATATTTTCTATATATAAGAGTTTCAACACATGGTCATGTTCAAAATATTGGTCAAATCCCTCAAAAACCCTTTCTGGATATTTCAAGCTTTTGAAATATTTACAAAGGAAATATTCTCCAAAAATTCCAACAAAATTCTGGCAAGTCACACATGCATAATGTGATTATCCTGCAAAGTTTTGTCCCAATCAAAATTGCTTTGATTCAAAAAAGTGCCCCAAAAACCCTCTCTGTCCAGATTCAAGTTTGAACAACTTTACATTGCCAACTTTTTCCAATTGCCCCCAAACCTTGTGGTCATGCTCACAACCCCAAATGATGACACTACACAAAGTGGTGCATCAAGCACAATGGTTTTGCATGACTAGATCTTGGAAAACCCATTTCTGTTGATTTCTAGGGTTTACAAAAGTTGCATTGGCGGTGGGCGGTGGTCGCCGCGCATGGTTCTCACCTCTTGAAGCTCCTCCGTCGCCTTGGTGATGAACTCCTGAGCACGTGGCACCTTGTGCCTAGTGCCCTCCTAGCGGAAGCGCGCACTGAAGCACGCCTCCACGTGGTGCCCGAGCGCCTCCCTCATGACGTTGGCTAGGTCAGAGGCCCTCCAGAGGAGAGCCCCCGAGCCCATCCTGAGAGGGGCGCCAGGCGCGCCTTCCTATAAGAGAGAGGGAGGCTCCCCGTCCGTGGGTGCAGGTCCTGAGGTGGTGCCAGGAGTGCGCAAGCATCTTCTTGCGGGCGCTGGACCACTTGGCAGCTTTCTTCCTCATGCGCCAGCGCCCTGCGCGGCGGGTTGCGCCGCGGGGCCTCGCGCCTTGGTCCGAGGGCGACGTATTGACGAGGAGGTGGAGGAGGTGCTCCGTGAGCTACATCACCCGCGTCTAGTGGCGGGCGAGGCAGCGAGAGAGACGGGGCAGGAGAGACCCCAGCGGCGCTGACGAGCTCGGCGATCCAGTCCAATCAGTGTTCGTAGCGGTCATCAATGGGGCGGTAGCGCAGGAGCTCGCGCGCCATGAGCAGCTCAGCCTGCGCGTTTGCCGGCCCATGACGAGCGTGGGACGACGAACCAGCCAGAGTTAGTGACGGGGCGGCGGTGCACTAATCATGCCGCACGGAGGGGTGTAGCAACGAAACTTGCTGCTCATGCCCTACCGGGCTGGTGGCGGCGTTGGCGGCAGGCGATGGAGAACGACGGGGAGGCCCGCCAACAGCCGCCTTCTGGGCGACGCGAGCGGCGATGGCGGCCCAACGCTTGGCATGGGCTTGACGGGCGTCAGCCATGGAAGTGGTGGAGCGGTGGGGACTCGACCGGCGGAAGAGATGCTCCGACGCACCCCTACCTGGCATGCCAAATGTCGGATCACGTGTTCCGCAGACACTTGAGAGGTTCGAACTCTGGAGTGCGTGTGAAGAACTCGTCCTCCCCAGTCTGCCTGCTCACTAATCTCACTGCCTAGCTCGATGAACTGAAGGGACAAGAGACACAGCAGTTTACCCAGGTTCGGGCCACCTTGCAGTGTAAATCCCTACTCCTGCTTTGTGGTGGATTGGCCTCGCGGGGCTAAGGATGAACTAGTACAATGGCCGAACAACCTCCGGAGGAGGGTGTCCTTGAGCTCGATGAGTTGGTGGGTGTGAGGATGATCCGAATGATCCCTCCCTTCTACGGTGGTGGTGCTGCTGTATTTATAGTGGCCTTGGTCCTCTTCCCAAGTATAGGCGGGAAGGGATCACACAACAGCCAAATTCAAAGGGGGACAACTAGTACATGCTATCCTGACAAATGTAGTCTTCGCCTGCAAATGCCTCTGGTCATGACGCCATGGTGGGCTTGGCGATGACCTCCTACCGTCCTGGCGGTCTTGGTCTTGTTGCACCGGAATGGAAACCTTTGGCTGATTCCTCGGGACTCCGCGCCTGCGCTTGCCTCCTTAACACCAAAGAGGAAACTGGTACACTGCGCTCGCTGGCGCCAGCTTGGCCTTGGTCTTCATGGCTCACATCATCCGAACCTCGTGAGGTGATCCTTGCATAGGAATCTCCGCCCCTCGGGAGCCATCCTAAGCAGGCCACCCCTCGAGGAGGTCTTGGTGTCGTCTGCCTCGCGAGGCTGGGCCCCTCGCGAGGGTCTTGAGTTGTTGATGTCGAAGCTGGGCCATACCGGGCCGTTGATGGAGCCACGCCGTGGGCCGCAGGCAGGCATGTCTAGGTACCCCCGTTCCCAGGACGCCGATAGTTGAATTAGCTTTACATATATTTTGTTACTTAGATCTACTTGTCCAAATATCTTGCCATAGCTTTATACATCAACCTATGTATTTTTTATGGAGTTTATAAAAAACATATATGTTTTTCCTGTATTATATAGTAGAATAACTAATTTGTATTTCTAATAAATGGACATGACTTGGATAACTTTTGCTCAACGATTTTCCCTTGCATATGTCGAGGGGCTTGAAAACTTCATGAACATTATCAGAGCCGAGTAGGATGGTCCGAAAGCAGATATGCATTGCCCATGTAGCAGTTGTGTGAATTCAGTTTCAAGACCCCAATTAACTGTGCAAAAATCATCTACAGTTGTATGGGATGTGAGTGGAATATACTAGGTGGGTTTATCATGGTGGAGCTGTGAACATCAATGTTACTAACTATATGGAAGCAGTAGATCACCATCTTGATCTGCCTGATGCTCAGGAGGAAGAGGAGAGGAGGAGGTGGTGGTGGCGGCGGGCCAGTGATTTTGACCAACATTGAAATGATGCTACGAAAAGCTCATGCATTTAGAGATCTTACACCTGTATAGGAAAAACGACGGGCCCGCATATTGGAGCAATGCAACATGGCAGTCACCGCTGGTTGTAAGCTATCAGTATTCTTAGCTATCGTCATATTTCATCAGGTGAAGACAACTAAGCGGATGACCAACAATCATTCAATGTGATGATGGCTACTTTCTGCGATTGTTACCGAGTTGTGTCTGAGCTACCACATGCCTACAGTAAAATGTAGAATTTCCTCTGTGCGGTTGCAATTGATATGATATGATCCATGTATGCGAGAATAATTGTGTTTTGTTCCGGAAGGATTATGCCAACTTAAGTGAATGCCCAAAATGCAAATCATCAAGATGGAAAGATGGCGATGGTGTGAAGAGGATTTCTCACAAGGTTCTGTCATATTTTCCAATTATACCAAGATTGCAGAGGTTGTTTCATGATGCTCAAACAAGAGAGAATGTACTACGACATTCTAGGAACTAGGAGTACAGATATCAGAGTGTAACAAGCCATACGTCTCATGGTAGTGACTGGACAAGCTTCAATGTGAAACAGAAAAAGGTTGTTGCTGAGCCGAGAAACATTAGACTTGGCTTAGCTACAGATGGATTCAACCCATTAAGCCACTAGAGTGCCACGTATAGCATGTGGCAACGCCTATTATCCCTTACAACATGCCGCCAAATATCTACATGTAACGCCCACGATGCGGCTATATCTCCCACGTGTCGAGGCACGACTTAGAGGCATAACCGCATAGTGGTTTTGTCGCAAGAAGGGTCATCTTCACACAATCCCATGTAATGAACAAGAATGGGATAAAGAGTTGGCTTACAATCGCCACTTCACACAATACATAAATATCATTCATACATCATCCAAAATACAATCATATAGACCGACTACGGCCAAAATCCAGATGAAAATAAGACAACCCCAAATGCTAGATCCCCGATCGTCCCAACTGGGCTCCACTACTGATCATCAGGAAAAGACACATAATAACGACCACGTTCCTCGTCGAACTCCCACTTGAGATCGACGCCATCATCTGCACTGGCATCGTCGGCACCTGCAACTGGTTTTGGAAGTATCTGTGAGTCACGGGGACTCAGCAATCTCACACCCGCGAGATCAAGACTATTTAAGCTTATAGGACAAGGAGGTGCAAGAGGTGGAGCTGCAGCGGCAAAAGCATATATGGTGGCTAACTTGCGCAAATGAGAGCGAGAAGAGAAGCAAAGGAACGGACGTCATCTAGCAATGACCAAGAAGAGGTCCTGAACACCTACTTACGTCATACATAACACAGACCGTGTTCACTTCCCGGACTCCGCCGAGAAGAGACCATCACGGCTACACACGCACTTGGTGTATTTTGATTGGGTCAAGTGACAAGTTATCTACAACCGGACATTAACAAATTCCCATCTGCCTCATAACCGCGGGCACGGCTTTCGAAAGATAATACCCTGCAGGGGTGTCCCAACTTAGCCCATCATAAGCTCTCACGGTCAACGAAGGATAAACCTTCTCCCGGAAAGACCCGATCAGTCTCGGAATCCCGGTTTACAAGACATCTCGACAATGGTAAAACAAGACCAGCAAAGCCTCCCGAATGTGCCGACAAATCCCGATAGGAGCTGCACATATCTCGTTCTCAGGGCACACCGGATTGTCCAAGCTTCCAATAGGCCAGACCAGAGTTGCCCCTGGTGGCCACCGGCGACTGACAGTTTGGACCAATACTCAGAGGAGCACTGGCCCGGGGGGTTTAAAATAAAGATGACCCTCGGGCTCTAGAAAACCCGGGGGAAAAAGGTATAGGTCGCAAATGGTAAAACCAAGGTTGGGCCTTGCTGGAGGAGTTTTATTCAAGGCAAACTGTCAAGGGGGTCCCATAAATCACCCGACCGCGTAAGGAACGCAAACTCAAGGAACATAATCCCGGTAAAACAGTAACTAGGGCGGCAAGAGTGGAACAAAACACCAGGCATAAGGCCGAGCCTTCCACCCTTAACCAAAATATATAGATGCATTAATTAAATAAGAGATATTGTGATATCCCAACATATCCATGTTCCGACATGGAACAAACTTCAACTTTACCTGCAACTAGCAACGCTATAAGAGGGGCTGAGCAAAAGCGGTAACTTAGCCAAACAACGGTTTGCTAGGAAAGGATGGTTAGGGGCTGACATGGCTAAAATAGGAGACATGATATAGCAAGTGATAGGTAGCGGAGCATGGCAATAGAGCGAACAACTAGCATAGCAAAGATAGAAGTGATTTCGAGGGGTGGTCATCTTGCCTGCAAGGTTCTCAGAGTTGTCGAAAGCTTGATCCTCGTAAGCGTACTCGACAGGTTCCTCGTTCACGAACTCGTCTCCCAGCTCTACCCAAGACAAGAACACAAACAAACGGAACCACAATCAACAACGGGAAAAGCACAAGCAACATGATGCAAAACATGTATGATATGCAAGATATGATATGCGATGCATATGCGTGCTCCGGAAGGAAAATGATGAACATGGCAGTAACTTGGCAAACCAAGCATGCCACTAGAAAGATGAGATGATTTCGGTCGAAATCGATATAAATATCACCGGAATCGGATGCACGGTTTGCAAATGGCCAGCAAAACAAGAATGACACTAATCTGCGATAAACAGCAAGATAGCACTTAGAATACAACAAGTAACAATGCTACAGCACCCCAACATAGCAACAAAGCACATGGCAGTAATCTACAGGAGATGCTTGACAAAAGATGAACACTGAGCTATGGCTAGTTCACAACATATCAAGCTCAAACAAGCATGGCAAAAGTGCAAAAGATTACAGGTTCACAGACTTAGTGAAAAACTGGACATGGCAGAAATCAGCATCAGGTAGCAATGTTCAGAGCACGAAATCAACATGCTACAGGAACTTAACATAGCAAAACAAGGCACGGTAGTGTTCTACTAAATGCACATGACAAAAGTCCCTTACTGACCATAAGCCAAAAAGGACCAGAAGATATGATTGCAAGCATGTAAACATAGCAAGTTTCGTTATCAGGTTTCAGACTTAGCAGAAAACAGAGCATGGCAGAAATATTGATATGTAGGCCTCTTTGTGAGCTTGATGCACTCACTACAGAGCAATGCATGACAAACCAAGCATACCTACAGCAATATGGCATGTTTATGAAGCTATCCATGGCAAAAACAACTGCATATCATGTATGGATCAACTACAATAAGCTTGGCAAAAATGCATGTCATGTTAAGAATCTGCCAGAAATATTTTATAGCAAAAGTAGAGCAAGATTGAGTCATGCTATGATGCCCTCAAGTTGCAAAACATGGCAGGAATGGATCAACTACGACTATAGCTACAAAACATCCGTACTGAACATCTCCAAATTATGCATGGATCTCTCTGTAGTATTAAGTTTACATGGCAACAAAATTACAGCAGGCTAGGACTTGGGGAAATCACCAAGTCCCTGAAATCAGAAATATTACGGGGCCTACTTTGCATGCTTGTGCTAGTCACCACATAGATCGCAAAAATACATGGACTACACCACTGGAAAGATGGCATGGCATACTTCAAAACACATGTAGAACTCATGCTCATAAGATGAACAGAATAAATGAAACAAAAATGACAAATCTCCAAGTTCTGATAAGAACCCGAGATTAACAGCAATTAGCCCTCTTCCAACGAAGATTTGGGCATCAAGATGACCTCTAATGAAAATGGTGCAATTGAATAAAATTAAGAGTATCAGGAGACGAACAATTTGACATATTATACGCGCGAATCGGAGCTACATGCACAAAGTTATAGCATCTCGAACATAGGCACTTGCTGATGGAATTCTGGGACAAGAAAAAAACGAAGCGAGGGAAAAGTCAACGGGCAGTACCACTCGATCGGATTTGGGCCGGCTCTCGAGCTCGAGCTCGAGCTCGAGCCCGACGGCGGCGAGGCAGGGACCGGCGGTGGCGGTCGCCGGCGGTGGAGGAGGGGCCCGG